>NC_090767.1:57931559-57991559 GCF_036898095.1 Palaemon carinicauda | reverse complement strand
TGAAGTTTTTATAGTTTATATATGAAAGATTTATTTTAATGCTGTTACTGGTCTTAAAATATTTTATTTTACGAATAGAACTTACCTAGCAGTTATATATATATAGCTATAGTCTCTGGCGTCCGGCAGATTTTTCAAAACTCGCGGCAACCGCTGAGTGGTGGCTGTCCGGTTAGGTAGTTAACAACCCTTACAGGGTGGTACTTGGAATCATTCCCGTTTTCTGTTCCTCAGATCCTCTCTGCCGGTTGGAATGACAACATCGTTGTTGGTCCGCCATTGGGTTTTTCGCTCGCTTTCCCTGTGTCGCCTAATCGGACTATTATTGGTGACGTATACTGACCTGTGGATTGGCAATCGCTTTTGTGATTTATTCTTTTGATTGTTCTTTAAATACGATGTCTGATAAGCATTTTTGAGTGTGTGTGAATGAGGAATGCAAGGTGAGGTTACCGAAAGCTTCGGTGGACACACACTGTTTGTTTGGGGTGCAGGGGCTTTGAGTGTGCCCTGGATAAAAGGTGTAAAGAATGTGAGGTTCTGGATGAAAAGAAATGGTTGGAAATGAAATGCTATGTGCTTAAATTAGAATTGGATAAGGTCAGGAGGGCTTCTAAATCTATATCTAAGTCTGTTAGTGATGTTAGCCTAGACATTTTTTTTGACCCCTCAATTCCTTCTGTAGAAGTTGAACCTTCTCCTGAGGTAGTAGCCCCTGCTCCTTCTACAGGAACGGTGACTACTGTGGATGACCCTCAGTACGCCAGGATGGCGGCTGAGATAAAGGATCTTAAGGACCAGCTTGCAGCCTTGAAGGAAGGTAAGAGTGCAAGGGAAATTAGTGCTTGTGAAAGTGCAGTGGAGGTGGCGACTGATCGAACCTGTCACGCCCCTAGGTCTAGACCTCTACCAAGCTCCTAGGACCAAGGGAGAAGGTACGTCGACATCCGCAAGGGAGTGAGAGGTACGTATCCTCGGTCAGCCGTCGCCTCAAGCAGTCCTGTTGCTATTTCCCAGGCTGCTCATGATCGCCACGGAAAAGGCGTGTTGGAAGTGGTAGTGTCTTCTCCGAGCCCCTCTCCTAGACGCAGATGGCAGTATGAGGCATGGAGGCCGACCAAGAGAAGGCGGATACAGCAAGCTGACCAGACCCGTTCTCGCTCTCCCCTTTCGAGTAGATGGAGTAGCTCGGAACCTATTCCTTCCGACGATGACTGGAACGCCTCTCCAGTGAAAAGGTCTAAACCTAGATCGGACGATTCTCCGCAGGACGCTTGGAGGAAGGAGAGATCTCCTCTTCCTTCAGGTTACGAAAAACTCTCGAGAGAACCTTTTCCTGCTACCAGCGTGACTCGGCAGCCTTCTCCTTCGGAATCGCGAGACCCAGCAGCGATTGCGAAATCCTTCATGACTGTCATGCAAGAACAACTGGTGTCGCTAGTTCAAGCTTTTAGCTGCCCTCCCCCCCAGTCGGGCAGACGTAAGGACGACAAATTACCAGTGAAGAAATCTAGCAAAGAAACACCTGCAAAGTTTTCTTCAGCTAGTAAGAGGTAGCGGAGTTCCTCTCCCTTTCGGGATGACAGACAGCACTGTTCTCGCGGTGAGGGGAGGTTACGTCACTCCTCGGCCAGGGAAACGCGCCGCGATTCGTCAAGCGCTTGACGCCGCGTTTTTCCTTCCTCTAGACGACGACAGGACGCCTCCGACTCCCGCTCACGCCGTTAGGACGCATCTAGCCTGCCTCTCAAGGAGGCATCCAGCTCTCTACGTCAGGACGCATCCCCCTCTCGACGCAAGGATGCTTCAAGTGCTCGACGCCTAGACGTAACCAGCGCTCGGCGCCAGGACGCACGTATTTCCCGATGTCAGGACGCATCCAGTCCTCGCCGGCAGGACACATCCGGCGATCTGCCTTACTCCTCTGATGCAGGTGAACAGCGAGAAGGAAGTGATCCTTATGCACGCCGTACTGAAAGTAATGTGGATGTTAAAGAAGCCTCCGACTTAATTCCTTCAGCTCAAAGGGAAACAGAGTTGGAAGGAATGCAGGACTAAGAGGATATTTTGGAGGATGAAGATAAACCTGCTAATGCGGCTGCTGACTATAAGGTTCTCTCACGCTCCCTCCTTGAGCTGTATGGAGAGGAGTTTAAACCTGCTGCTTCTCGTTCTCCTCATTCGCAGTTCATCAGGAAGAAGTCGAAGAAGCAGTCGGCTTTCATCAAGATGAAACTGTCGATTTCGGCAAAGAAGGCTCTGGCTAGGATCAATGACTTGCTGAAAGAGCGTAGGCAAGCAGTGAAGACCACCTTCTCGTTTCCACCAGCTCGACCTGCCTCTAAGGCTGGCATGTGGTATGAGACTGGAGAGGCTCTTGGCCAGGGAGTACCTGCCTCCTCCTAGGGGGACTTCTCCAACATTGTAGATTCATCTAGGAGAAATGCCCTTAATTCTGCTAAGGTGATGTGGTCTATGTCGGAGCTAGACCACCTCGTCAAAGGAATCTTCTGATCCTTCGAAGTGTTCAGCTTCTTAGACTGGGCACTTTGAACACTGGCCAGGAAAGCAGAACACATACAAGCCACAGGGACAGAAGACCTAACCAGTATTATGGCCTGTATGGATAAGGCTCTAAGAGAAGGGGCAAACGAGTTGGCTTCCCTGTTTTCTGCGGGAGTTCTGAAGAAGAGGGCTCCATTGTGCTCCTTCACGACCAAAGCGGTTACGGTCGCACAGAAGGCGGAGCTCCTATACGCCCCTCTCTCAGAACATCTTTTTCCTGAGTCCCTAGTCAGGGACATTACCCTTTCGCTGGCACAAAAGGCTACGCAAGACCTCCTGACGCTCTCCGCAAGGAAGGCTTTACCGGAGAATCTGCCATCTTTGAAGAAAGAGGAGAGGAAAGTTCAGCAGCCCTTTCGAGGTAGACCCCCTACTAGGACCGAGTTGAGAGGAAGAAGGCAGGAGACGGGCAGTAGAGCGACCAGAGGGTCGTTCAGGGCCCGCACTAGGAAATGAGGCTCAAGTCCTCCAGACAGCAGTAGGAGCAAGGCTCACACTTTTGGCATGCCTGGAAGGAAAGCGGGGCGGAGGCTTCTTTAACATCCACATTACTTTCAGTACGGCGTCCATAAGGATCACTTCCTTCTAGCTGTTCACCTGCATCAGAGGAGTAAAGCAGATCACCAGATGAGTCCTGTCGGCGAGGACTGGATGCGTCCTGACATCGGGAAACACTTGCATCCTGGCGCCTGGGCACTGGTTACGTCTAGGCGTCGAGAGGAGGATGCGTCCTGACGTAGAGAGCTGGATGCGTCCTTGCGTCGAGAGGAGGATGCGTCCTGACGTAGAGAGCTGAATGCGTCCTGACGTCGCGAGATGGAAGCGTCCTGGAGAGGCAGGCTGGATGCGTCCTGAGGGCGCAAGCGAGAATAAAATTAATTCGAGCCAGGGATTCACTGGCGAAAAACGTAAGACTATAATCCGCTAGTGGCGGAAAAGTGGTATACGTAAGAGTCCACTAAAATACCCAAAAGTAAAAACAAACCCCGCTGTAAAGTCTGTTAACCAAGTACAATATCCGGAGCCCAGAACAATGAGTCGAACGAATAAACCGCCTTAAAAACAAAAATATAAGTAAATTCTCAGAATACGGGATACCCACCGGTGTGGGAAACCTAAGCGATAAAGAACAAACAGACTAAAAATCAGATCTCAAAAGTCGTAGGCTCCGGATTAACAGGTGAATAAAGAGGCGCCGGAAAGCCTGTGAACCTTCGGCGCATAAAAACAAAAATATAAAAATAACACAATATAATAAAATAAAATCTCCCAAAAATAACGCCGGAATACATGCGTAAGATCCGGCGCAAAACGCAATGAATATAAACTTAAAATACAATGTTAAATTAAACTAAAAGCTCCGCCGCAATCGCCCTCCCCGACACTTAAAAAACTAACAAATATAGGATAAAGAAAACTAACAAATATAGGATAAAGAACGGTAACAGAACAGAGTGAAGTGTCTGAAACAGATCAAAGAAACAACTACAATACGTAAAAATGAATCTTAAAATATCCAAACCTTCCGGGACGGGAGGATAACATCAAGGATGGATTACACAGGGGGAGGGGGAGTCGGGAGACGAGGCGCAAACCCAGTCTCGAACGCCTGGTGCCCAACTAAAAACTGAAGTGAGAAGAGAGTGCTACCCGTACCGATGTAGGGAGCGTATGGGCCAACCCCCCACCTCGAGGAACTTCCTGTTTACTACCATAGAGCTCGTGACCAAAGCCAACCCCCTCCGAAGAAGAGGGAGGCGAAGGCGTAAGGGGAAGGACCCAAGACGGGGGGAGACCAGAACAAAATCAGGTAACCATTGTGATCGTAGGGAGGGGGAGGCCACCCACCGAAACACAAAGAAAAAACCTGAAATGGCGGCAAACATGTAGCTCCCGCGATCGTATTTATAAACACAATAAATAATGGCAGACGTAAATGACATGATTAAAATGAAAGCGAACACGCAAAATGAGAATGTTAGGGGGAAAAGAACACGGAGATATAGAATAAAACTAAACTTAAATCTTTCTAAATCGGGAATAAGCCAAAATGTAAAGGGGATAAGGTAAATGAAAAACAAAAGGTCTTCCAAAAACGGGAAAATAACGATCCAAAACAACCAAAAGAGAACGTATTCTTCTCCCCGAAAAGGACTCAAAACAAAAAGGTTGGCAAGAAAGCTACCCACCGAACGGCTTATGGATCGACTAAGTAGGAAATCAAATACAGCGCTAAAAAACCTGAAGGGTAAATTCGCTAAAATAATAAAAATGAATAAAATATGATCATGCCAAAATATGAAAAAGATGTCCAAAACATATACAAGGGCTTACAAATAGTATGAAGAACTAAATGCAAACCCGATAAACAAAGAGATCACGAGGAAGTGACACACAATGGCCGCAGCGAACCCCCGAAAGGGAACAGCCAGCGGCGAAAACAAAAAACCAAACACGGTTAAGAATAAGAAGTGTCGCTACCTAGAAATCCCAAACAGACAAATATAATACTCAACTTGGAAGCTGGGATCTCTAAAACGCCGGACATCTTCCAAAAAACACAAAACAACACAGAGTAAAACAAAACATGTCTGACCAACGCAAGTGCTGAGGAGGAATGAGGATGGGGGGTGGGGGAGATGTAGGGGTAGAGAGGGGGGGATGTTGATGAAGGAGAGGTCTAATTTGTGAGGGACTTATGGTCGTGGTTCAATCACGCCCCAGTTTTCTATACCGACACTCAAAGAGTGAGCGAGCTAGGTTTATTCCTGGCATTCCATGCATCTCTCTTTCTCTGGTATATTCAGCAATAACTATTTCTTAGAAATGGTGCTAGAGGAGCATTTCACGGAGCGACACAGGTCCCTCGCCCAGAAATACGCATTAGCCACCCCCCGATAGGTAAGTAGGTAAGGACATGGCTTGTAGGTTAGGTTAGGGGGGAAAGTTTAGGTAAATGGTTGTCCATTTTCCATGCACATGTGAAGACCTGGCCGCTGATATACAAAGGCTCCCAGAACTCGACACCCATTTGCTACACAGTCTTATTTTGAGTTTTACGAAAGGGAGCTCTTCCATTTTCACCTTATGGTCTTAGCAGGGCAAATTCACTGCAGTACAATATTCCATATGAAGAAAGTAAGAGTGCCTGGTTTATTTAAAAACATTTTGAACAAAGCTGAATTTCAAATGAAAATACTCGGGAGAAATTCGTGTTTTTAAAATTATGGATTTTTTGCAATTCTACAAGTTACGGTATAACTCTGGGTGTATGTATGATGATGGCCAATTCAGAATAGGGTTGTGTAAGGGACTCCTCCCCCTTACACTGCGTTAGACCCCGATAGCCAGGGACACGGGTTGTGGGTTAGGTTATTCGGTGTGTTTAAGTTAGGTGGTGTTGTTTCGTAGAGGTTTTGCAGAATAACACACAGTTCTTGTAGCAGAGCGACCTTGTCTTACAAACGGCTAGAAATCGGAAAGAAATTCCATTTTCTATACACGCGGGGTGTATTTCCTAGTTTAACCCTTTTACCCCCAGGCTATTTGGAACTTTCTAACCCTTAACCCCCGGCGTTTTTTTTTTTTTTCAAGCACATTTTGCAATATATATTTTTTAAACTGCTCTAACAGCCTTAATTTTCATCATAGAGAGGTCAGGTTGGTCTCATTCTTTTGGAAAACACCTGAAGTTTCTCATAAAGTTATCAAAAATATGCAAAAAAAAAAAAATGTAAATAGCAGTATTTTGCAAGGATTCTACCATTACATCCATTGGGGTAAAGGGATGAGTTTTGTGAAACGTACCAGTACGTCCATGGGGGGCGGGGGGTAAAAGGGATAACATATCCAAAAAATTTGAAAAATATATATTTCGATGATTATCATAAAGATATTATATTACAATAAAGTAAAACTGCAAGTGTTCTCTATTTTGGTATAACTTAATCATGCGTTGGTTGTAGACGCATTGGTATGATATGTATAGAAGATGGGGTCCTTAGGCAAATAGGTGGTTTCTGTGGTGAGAGGTTATTTATCCGTCTTGTCTGATGTGACGCGTAAAGTATTAGAATTCTGTAAGATAATAGTTACAGAGAAATCGTGATTGGTTTACGTGTATTATTTGTGTTTTGAACATTTCTGGGGACAATAACTAGCAGAAACCCTTATTTGCTTATTTATGGTGAGTCGACTACCACAACTGAAAACTTGAAATGCCTTTGAACTCACCCTATATCAGTGTAGCGGTCTTACGACCAACCCCCTTACCCAAGTATATTTATGGGTATACTGTATTTGTCCCCGGAAATAACGCTGTTTAATCATCGGTCTTTGTGCTGCTGTGTCTTGCATCTCTCTCTCAATTTATTATCTTCCTCCTCCTTGGTTCTACCCATTTGTGTGGCTGAGTATTTTGCCATTACAAGAGCTGCTTACCAGAGCTAAAGTCTCTCTTCTACCCTTACCAAGTGGAAAGTAGCCACTGAACAATTACAATGCAGTAGTTAACAACTTGAGTGAAGAAGAATTTCCTGGTTATCTTCAGTGGTGTCGGGTGTATGGGGGAAGAGGAGAACGTGTAAAGAATAGGCTAGACTATTTGGTGTAAGTGTATGCAAAGGAAAAAGCCGTAAGCAGAGGTGAGTCCATTGTAGTACAGTACTATTAAGCCAGTTAAAAGGGCCCAATAAGGCTTGCAGTAGTATCTCAACGGGCAGCTGCTGGCTTGCCAGTCATTAGCGGGGAAGCATCACACCCTGCTCGCTCACTATAGCTCTACTTTGATTTCAGCAGTCGGTGGAGACAAAGCCCTGTCCCCACTGGGTTGAAACTGGACAAATTTCTGCTGGTCTCTGTTCCCGGTATGAGGATATACAATAGTGTCTTGGGAATTATTAAGCTACAACCCTAGTTGGAAGAGCAGGATGCTCCAAGTCCAAGGGCTCCAACAGGGGAAAATAGCCCAGTGAGGAAAGGAAATAAACTATAAGAGAACTAATATTTTGACAACAATAACAGCATTAAGATCATTCTTTCATGTATATACCATTACAACTTAAAAAAGAAATCAAGAATAAGGGAAATAATATAGATTAGTGTTCAGTTTTACCCTCAAGCATGAAAACTCTACCCTAAGACAGTGGAAGACCCTAGAACAGGGGCTATGGCACTACCCAAGATATTGCTTTAGTCAAGAACTTGATTAATATTATCATGTTACCTTTAACGCCTTAGGCTGGCCAAGGGGGAAAGCTCATTCTCTCCTCCTTGGAGTTAGACTTCTATGAAGTCTTAAGATCAGACTTCTTTCCTTCTGTGTCTATTTGCCAACCCTCCGTGGTTTTCTGACAGACACATGAATAACACACATCCTAGTGAGTGCTGTTGATTCAACGTTTCCAGTGTCGCTTATCGGAAGCCAGTTGCTTTCCGAGTCTGGCGATCAACTCTCTTCCAGCAATTTTGTATGGGGATCAAATTGTTTCACCGATTTGAATTCCTCTCAGTGTCCTCAGCTCACATTCAGGGGGAAGCTAGCATTTCACTTGAGAGAGATGCTTTAGCCAGGATCTTCCTCTGAGCCCGCCAACGCTCCGGGGTTTTATGGCAGAGGCTGTCGCAAGTGTTTGCTGTTGTCCTGACCAGGTGGTTCAGTAGTGCAATAGCGAGTACTCAGTTGGCAAATTATCCTCGCCGATCAGCTCACCTGGCTGGGTTGAGAGCCCGGCATCATAAGCTAGCACTCGGCTCGATCCCCATGGCTCGTGCACGCCCTTGCCCAACTGAGATTGCTCTACCTGCTTTGGTAAAATTCACAAGCAAGGCTCACTCACCTTTTGCCGCACTCCCAATGCCCCCCGTCTCCCACTCGGCCACAGTCGGTGATCCTACTTCATCCAGGGGGTTAGTAGAGCATGAACCAGGTTTGTGCTCCCCTGGGGCTTGCACCCATGTCGACCTGAAAGACATGTAGAAAGCAATTGTTCACTCAAGGTCATTGCTGAGCTTTTCCCTGCGTTCAGCAGCATGCGCTCAAGGCAATCGCTTGCCACACACCTGAACTCTCTTGAGCGTATGAATGTCCTTTCTAAACCCCAAATGTGGATGAGACAGTCAGAGATATACCATAGGGGTTTATTCAACTGCTTAGGCATTGACATCATTCTAAAACCAAAATGGGTAGGTCTTCTTATTGAGAGGTTTGTTCCATCCATCAAGTTGAGTACTGGTGTTTTCTCTGGAAGTGAGGAGACCTGCCTGGGGTGCAAAATGGTGGCAGGTGCAGGCTTCCGAAGAGGTCGAGGAGTTGTGCGTGTGGATGCTCGAACTAATCCTCTGGCGTTTTGCTTTCCTGGCGTGTTACGTCATCCAGGACACACTGCAGGTGCAGGACATCCTCCCAAGTGGTCTGAGGACCAGTAGAAATTTTTATGGTGGCCAGGGATTGCTCTAGCCAACTTGCCACTTTACTGGGAACAGTTTTGAGGAGCTTGCGCCTTGGGTCTCTTTTGTCCAGGTTACACCGTGGGTATGCTGACTTATACAAGGAGGCCAACTGCATAGAGTAAATTTTCAACAGTTCGTCCTTCTCCCAGGTGGCGCTCTGGAATCGGGCCATCCTCCCAGTGTCTCGTCTCTCGGAATCCTTAGCACCAGTTGAGTTGGAGATCCTTCATTTCCAGGTTGGAGGTCTCAGAACCCCCATAGGCTGAGAAAGCCTGCTTCCCCCTTCAGGTACCTTCCAAGCTCGGTAGTCCATCGACTGGATCTTTCTGCCGTCTATCTACTGACTGGCGCAGGAGGAGGTCTCAAAATCTGTAAGGAATTGGGTAAAACTTTGGCCAGATTCCAACTGGAAGATTCCAGGCTTGATGGCCCTGATCAAGTCATATAGAGGGTAGTCTGACTAAAGGGTTTTGACAACCTCAGTAGAAACACCGTCAGCTGAGCTGACACCGGAGCAAGAGCTGTAAGAGTCGCCAGAGGTACCACTGCCGGAATCTTCTTCACAGGTCAACTCCTGTTCACAGTCAGTATTACTGATATAGCTGGTCTTTTTAAATATTAAACTTAGCCGGTGAATATATAATAGCTGACGTCTCCGACGGCTCGACAGATTCCAAAAACTCGCGAGCGATCGCCGTGAAGGTTGCGGGTGTGCCCACCAGCGCCGACTATCGGCCAGATACCGCATATACTTGTCAATATCTCCAGTTCTTCTCTGTCGGTCTTGTCGACAAGTTGGTTCCGCTCGCTTTATGACCTCGAGTTTTCGACCGAATTGGTGAAGTACTTGGTTTTGGTTTTATTGCTTTCGCCGTGTTGGATTATTCAATACTATCTTCAAAAGAAATGCTTTTGAAAGGAGAGGAAAAGTGTTTTGCCCTTGCTTTTTTTTTTAATCTCTGGTTTTTCCATAGAGAAAAGATGGCCGACCCTTCCCTCAGTGTACGGAAGTGTGTTGAAGGCTTTTAGTAATTATTTTATCACTTTATAAATTATTGTTGATATTTATAGATTTACCTCTATATATTTTATATCTCACCCGCCTTTATTAGGCCTCTTCGATTAGCTTTCCATTTATACTAAACATCAAGATAAATTTTATGTTGTTGTTTATATGCGTACCTATTCTTTGTAGGCGGTCCTAACTTGGAAAACGAAGTTAAACAACGTTGAGTCCATTCAACTTTTATTTTTGTTTAGTTTAAAACAGTTGCTCTGTAAGAGTGATGAAATGAATATTTTTTAGAAAATATTTTAAGAAATATATTCTTTGAATAGTCGTCGTGCTGTTTTTTCAAAGATGAACTAACGTTTGGTTTTTTTATGCTACGCAGTTTGCGCTCTATCGTTACGATAGAGAAAGAGAGAATCACGGTTTCACTTTGCAGAAAGAGTAAATCGATTTTGACGTTTTGTTCATTCTTCTTTCAAACTGAAGTGTTTTAGATACTAATTTAAAGGAACTTGTTAATTTTCAATTTCTTAGTCCTTTCAGTTTTTTCCTTTAGTCAAATAACCTGTTATTGACGAAGGGTGAGTGGGCCATTCTCTTGTGAGTGACAAGAGAGAGAGAGAGAGAGAACGATCCGATCTTTATTCTCGTCCCAAGTCTCTGTACAAGGAGTTTGGGAGCGAGTAACGTTGTTCTCGATTCTTTTTTTTTTTTTTTTTTCTCTCTCGTCCCAAGTCTCTGTACGGGGAGAGAGAATAAACGTTTTAGTTTTTATTCTCGTCCCAAGGCGGTGAGAGATTGAAAACGTAGTCCTTAGTGAACTAGTGTTTAGTCTCCTCCCCAGTCACTGATCTTTTTAACTTTATATATTTCCGTTTTATGCGATATACTGTATATGTATATGTTTATTGATTTTTGCATGTGTGTTTCATTTTGTACTAATGTGCTTACATTATACGACTCATTTCGCAATTCTAACCTTTTGATGTAAGGGAGAATTGCGTGCTTCAGGTAGATATCAGTTTTATTCATGCCTAATGTGAAATTATTGAAAAATACGATATCAGTGAAGTGAGTGCAAGAAAACATGTGCTGTGTTGCGGAGGGTTCGTTTGTTCGTGCTTGTCGCTCCCCTAGTCCGAGACCTCTTTCAGGCTCCCATGCACCAGGGAGGAGTAATGTCGCAGGACTTAAGGGGACGAGAGGCTTTAACCAACGTACAGACGTTCCCTCTTTGGTATCGGACGTTTCTCGTCAAGATCGCCCTTACCATAAGACGGGTGAGACTGTGTTCTCCTCGTCATCCGAAGACTTTTCGCAAAAGAAACCTTGGCGCAAGGTTTCTAGACCCTTTAAGCGAAAGTCAGTCCCTTCAGGACAGGTCCAGCGTCCTGGCTGTAGCCATGGGGACAGCTCTGACCCTTTGCAGTCGTCGGAAGACTGTTCGCCTATTAAACGCAAGCGTAACACGGGGTCCGAGGGTCGCGGTAAAGGCAATGTTTTGCCAACACAGACGTTACCGTCGTCTCGGCCCGTTCCGACTCCCGTTGATCCTAAATGGGTTGTCCTGCAGGACATGCAGACTAAGCTTGCCTCCCTTATGGAGAAGTATGACGTTGAGCAGGTTCACGATGAACCTTCGCTTTCGAGTCGCCGTTACGCTAAACGAGACTCTGGCCGTCAGCCACCCAAACGAGCATTTACTCGTCCGTTTGACGTTAGTGCTGACGTTTCATGTACTTTGAAACGTGATGTCAGGAGTTTTTTACGTCAGTCACGTGACATGGATCCTCCCTCGCTGCAGTCTCGTGTTGACTTTCAGCCGCTGCCGCAGTCTCGTGTTGACGTTCAGCCGCTGCCGCAGTCTCGTGTTGACGTTCAGGACGTTTGCCAACCAGCTCAGTTGCCTCGACTTGACGTTGAGCGTCAATCACCGCAGTCGAAGGTTGTTTTGACTGCTCAGTCTAGGCAGTCAATGCAGTTCCGACGTGACGTCGAGTGTCCATCAACTCCTGTTGTTGTTGTTGGACAGTCACAAGGTTTTCAGTCCTTTCAGCAGCGACCTGACGTCGCTTCCTCTACTGCTACTGCTGCTCCTTTGCTTGTTGACATCGTGCGCGGACGGGATGCCGAATGCATTTTTGCCGAAGGACAAGAAGCAGAAGCCAGGAAGCCGAACGGACAGAATGCCGAACAGACATAATGCCGAAAGGACACAATGCCTAACAGACGTTAAGTCGAACGGACAAAATGCCGAATACTGCTACGACTAAATGTAATTATAAGCAAATATATATATTTTTTTTCCTTTAGTCCAGTAAGAAAATCAATGATTATTTTTTTTTTATTCAGAACACCTGTAAAAGACAAAAGGACGTAGGCCTGAAATAAAAGTAAAATGCTTGATAATCATTTTATTTCTACAATATACTACATACAATATGTGTTTATTTAAAAGATAAAATGTGTCGGCTGGGTTAAAAAAAGTTAAAAACCTACATAGTATAATGTATAAGAGAAAAAAAGAATATTTAAAAATTGTGAGCTAAAGACCGTAAAAAAGTTAATCCTTCCTTATCATAAGAACAAAATATGGATTTTATCCTATCGTTAATGGCATCGTATTTCTTGTTAAGTCGTGTTATATCAATCCCTGCAAAAGCTTGTTCAATTAGAATTTCATTACATGCTTGTTCATTTCTGATAACCTTTAGTAATTTGGCGAATGTTGGATGCGTTATGTTGATTCTCTTTTTAAATGCCTGATGCCAGCCTTCAAGGGAATTGTTTGTTCTCGGTAAATCATTATTAACGCGAGTGTGAACAGACCACAAATCAACATCAAACAGTGGTTTCCTCCTTCGACCTCGCTGGATTATCCCTAACCATGTACTTTCAAAGTAAACCAAAAAATCACTTAACAATTCATCCGTTTCAGCATCTAAGATATTTACCAATTCGTTAAATAATTCATGTACATCTGCGGGTGGAACGAAGGCAAGTGCTTGTAACTGCTTGATAAAAAGTGCGTTATTGGGTTCAACATACCACTGCTGTAGACCACAAGACTGGATGTTTCGCCATAAACATTGGCCAAAATGAAAAAAACAACCTGATAAAAATGTATTAGGAAAGTTTTTTTTAATGCTATTTATTGTTGCTCTTTCGAAATCAACAGTTATTGAATCAGGATCCTGAACACCTTTGCTTTTTAAAAATCCAAAAATTTCGTCATACGTTTTTTCTTCTTTGTTACTAGCAATACAATATACCAGTGGCAAGGTTTTACTTTTTGAAACAATGGCATGTAAAGTATAAAGCTGCTTGCCTAAAGGAGCGGAGTCAAATGTGCCATCGGCAAACCATGCTCGTTTTTTAGATAATAATTCCAAGTTAGTTTCTGTCGATAAAATTGTAACGGAGGTGGTTTCATAAAGACGAAAATTCTCGCCACGGCTTGTCTTATCCAAGTCTTCACTTTCTTCATTCTTTCTTGCTCGTCTTACCATTCTTGCAAGTGTTTCTCTTTTAGGTATAGAACCAGCAATGCTGAGTGGCAGTTCTTCCCAGACTTTATTAATTATGCGGCTTGTTACCTCTTCTGTTTGTTCTGCTGAATTCTTCATTACATCCAAAGATTTTAAAATTATATTATGTGCACCGTCAGGAGGATGTGAATGTTCTGAAGCCTGTCCATGTTAGACATCACTAATCGTTCTAATTCTTGCATTGCACTCTTTTCGTCTCTCACATCTCCAGTAAGTAGTTGCTTTAACAGTTTTATCGACAACGTATGAATATCCATTATGAAGTAACTTTCGGCCACCACGTCCTGTCTTGGTAAATTCCATGGTTAAACTGGCTTTTTTAAACAAATAAATTCCATAGTGAAATTCGAGTAAAGGAAAAAAATATAAATATAAATAACTACAGAGCATGAATAGTAAACTAGCATATTGTTACTTAAAGAAGTAGTTAAATAGTAATTATCAAATTAGTTAAAAGTTAAAGTTGGAAGAAGAAAACAATCTTAAATACGGTATTTTCTTATTTTTTTATCCATTAACGATACTTATCATTTACATAATAATTTTCTTTTTTATTTATGGCTGAAAGATTAAGTGATTGAAAGAATGAATAGATAAATGAAAGAAATCATTTATCAATTTGCAAGAGAGATATTTATATAGAGTATATAAAAAGAGATATAGTCATTATTCGGCATTTTGTCCGTTCGACTTAACGTCTGTTAGGCATTGTGTCCTTTCGGCATTATGTCTGTTCGGCATTCTGTCCGTTCAGCTTCCTGGCTTCTGCTTCTTGTCCTTCGGCAAAAATGCATTCGGCATCCCGTCCGTGTACCTTAAAATCAAAGGTAAATTTACCACAGGAGACATCAACCCCACCTAGCACTGCCAGTAATCCTAAAAAGAGAAATACAACCTCTGATAATAAAGTACTGCATGACAAGGAAATCATATTGCCCTCTGAGGCTTTGCCACAGCGTATTAAAAATGGGTCATTGCCCATTTCTGTACAGCCTTCGTCCCCCATTACCAACAATAGTACTAACCTCTCCCAGGCCATGTCCTTGCCTGATTTGATGGAGATGCCACCTGACACCAAGTTACCAGGTGCACCTGTATTGGGGAAGGTGCAAAAACCTGGTAGCTCAAAACCTACTAATCGGAAAAGAGAGA
Organism: Palaemon carinicauda; assembly: GCF_036898095.1. Taxonomy (NCBI): domain Eukaryota; kingdom Metazoa; phylum Arthropoda; class Malacostraca; order Decapoda; family Palaemonidae; genus Palaemon; species Palaemon carinicauda. The sequence continues at coordinate 57,976,832 of NC_090767.1, read as the reverse complement.
GACCTCCATTTCTCTCGCCCCCTTCCATAAGAAATATCAAAATTACGACGTCAAATAAATATGCTGATTTGTCTGTTGATATTTCTGATCTGGAAGTCAATTTAACCCTGGATAGGTACGGTCCTCGGACACCCCTTTAAGGGTATACTCGGACGCGAACGACCCCGACGCCAAAAAAAATTCTTGAAAAATCAGTTTTTGCAGTAACCTCCTTTTTTCTTTTGCCAAAAAAAACTTCAATGAATGCTTAAAACAACTGTAAAGATAAATACTACTCATCTGCAGAAAAACTATTTATTATAAATATTTTAAAAAATTAAGTAGAAAAAAAAAGACCTGACATAAAAATTCATAAAAAAAAAGTTTATACATATATACACAAATCCTTTTAGGAATTGATTCTTGAATGTTTAGGACACATCTTGATGTATTTTGGATGAAGTCAGACCCATGGAGGTGAAGATCTGAAATGAGAAAAAAAGGGTAACTTTTTTTGGCCAAAAAAAATTTTCCAAATTTCATGAATTTTTTTGGGTACCCAAATGAAATAGGAAGTGGCTAATTTTTTTAGGGAATAAACATATGTTATCCTAAAATAGAAATATGTAAAAAAATCTTCATTATTCTGTAAATTACATTTATATCAGGGGCCATATCTAAAGGTAATTTTTTGAGTACTTGGAAATTTCGTAAAAAAATACATATATTTAATATATAATATGATATTTATGCAGGTAAAAATATACCAAAATATCACAAATTCTATAGGGAACAAGAATATATATAGATAGGGCAGCTTACGCTTCGGATATGTCCACAAAATGGCCGCCAACCACACTGACTCAGACTCCCTAATCTGCCACTTGAAATGTAGGAAGGGTATGTCAATTTCAAGGTGTTATTTACTAATCTAATTATTATTGGATATGCATAAAAATTGTATGGTGGGTTGCTGGATAATTGTCGATTATTTTACGACTATAAAATTAAAATTCTGACCCAAAAAATTTTTTTTGAAGGGAAATAAAATCGAAAAAAAAAATGTAAAACAATATTTTAGCTAAAAAAATTTGATGATATTCAATCAAAAAAAAGTAAACAAAATTTTCCGACAAATAAACATCTAGAGGAATCATTACTCTGTGATAGTTCCTTAGTATGTAGTAATTTTGAAAGAATTGGGAAAAAACGAAAAAATGGCAATCACCGGAAAATCGAACACATACCTATATATACGCCATATCTGGCTAAAAAAAAGATAGGCATGGGTAGCCAGATCATCTAGAAACACTTTCCAGCACTATAAAAATATAAGTTTTGCGACACTACTTGCCAATTCCTTACGGTAACATGACTAAGCAAAAAAATGCAAAACAAATAAAAAGGGGCACTCGTGGAAAAATGGCCATTCTAATATACGGCATTTCAGAAAAAAAAAATTTCAGCCACGTGCTAGGCAAACCATCAAGGCATATTTTCCGACAAATAAACATATAAATGAAATATTACTCTGTGATAGTTCCTTAGTACGTAGTAATTTTGAAAGAAATGGGAAAAAACGAAAAAATGGCAATCACAGGAAAATCGAACACATACTTATATATACGCCATATCTGGCTAAAAAAAAAATAGGCATGGGTAGCCAGATCATCTAGAAACACTTTCCAACACTATAAAAATATAAGTTTTGTGACACTACTTGCCAATTCCTTACGGTAACATGACTAAGCAAAAAAATGCAAAACAAATAAAAAGGGGCACTCGCGGAAAAACGGCCAACATTCTAATATACGGCATCTCAGATAAAAAAAAAGACATGCACGTGTTAGCCCAACCATCAAGGCACACTTTCTAACACATAAACATGAAAAAAAAATCAATAATATACGGCAATTCCTTACTACGTAGTAAATTTTTACAAATATTGAAAAAAAAAACAGAAATTGGCAACCGCAGTTAAATACCCAATATACCAATAACTACGTCGTATCTGACAAAAAAAAAATCACGCATGGGTAGCCAGATCATCTAGACACACTTTCCAACATTAAAAAAGCAAAAGTTTTACGACACTATTTCGCAATATCTTACGGAAAAATGACTTGGCAAAAAAATTTAAAAAAATTAAAAAGGGACACTCGCGGTAAAATGCCCGACATTCTAATATACGACATCTCAGATAAAAAAAAAGACATGCACGTGTTAGCCCAACCATCAAGGCACACTTTCTAACACATAAACATGAAAAAAAAATGAATAATATACGGCAATTCCTTACTACGTAGTAATTTTTACAAATATTGAAAAAAAAACAGAAATTGGTAACCGCAGTTAAATACCCAATATACCAATAACTACGTCGTATCTGACAAAAACAAAGTCATGCATGGGTAGCCAGATCATCTAGACACACTTTCCAACACTAAACAAGCAAAAGTTTTACGACACTATTTGGCAATATCTTACGGAAAAATGACTTGGCAAAAAAATGAAAAAAAATGAAAAAGGGGCACTCGCGGTAAAATGGTCCTCGTGGTGATGAACGACATTTTAACTAAAAAAAAAAACATGCACATGGTAGCCAAACAATCCACCAAGACTTTCCACAACTGATAACCTATACAAGTTGCACCATTCTACGACAATTTCATAATACGTAATAACTTTGATAATTATGCAAACTACCTCAGAAGGGTAAACTCGGACGCGAACGACCCCGACGCGTCTCAGAAATCGGGGAAGGAGTACAGCTACAGCAATGCACATCTGGACACTACTAGAGCGTGTAGGGGAGACACCTCCTGCAGGTCGATCACCCACAAATTCAGTCACAGGGGTGAGTCACGTGAGAAAAACCTGTTTTTTTTTGACGCTCGGGGTCGCAAACGACCCACCGTACCTATCCAGGGTTAAATAAATCGGAAATTCAAGTGGAGGTCCACCAACCTCCTCAACAATCAGATCAAAAAGACAAAAAGAAAATCATAAATGCTAAACCCAATCTATCAAGACCCTCTTTAATAAAACCAGCTAAAAATAGTGTTAGATCAAAAACTGCTAATGGGAAGACTCCATCCAAGGGGTCTACCAAATTATAAACCATAGTTTTTTCCTCCATTTTGCAATGGAATTGTCAGGGTTTAAGGGCCAAATATGAAGAACTTAAGCTCCTAATTCATGAGCATTCCCCCATAATTATTTGTCTACAGGAGAGCAAACTTTATCATAATACCCCTTGTCCTCGCGAATATATTAGTTATAGGACACCATATGATCACCAAGTGGGGAGCCATGGCGGAAGTCTCATATACGCTCGTTGAGATGTTCCCCAAGTTTCTCTGTCTATTCGTACACCTTCGCAGGCAGTGGTTGTACAGATTGACATAGGGCGAAAATATACAATTTGTTCTCTGAACTTGCCTCCAAATGATAACATTTTGTATGATAACTTGGTGGAGGTGATTCAACAACTCCCTCAACCTTTTCTTTTACTTGGAGATTTGAATGGTAGACATCCTTTGTGGGGTGATGTTTTAGCAAACACGAGGGGAAATATCATATCATCAATTGTGGAAAATGAAGATGTGGGACTCCTTAATACAGGAGAGCCCACACACTTTCATGTCCAGACAGGTACCTTGTCATGTATTGACCTATCAATCGTAAGCTCTAATTGCCTTCTCGACTTCAATTGGAGAACATTAGATGATTGGCATACTAGTGATCATGCACCAATCATTATAAACACCAACAATGGTCCACCTTTACAGGGATCGCCACGATGGAATCTTGACAAGGCGGACTGGGATAAATTTTGTGAGCTAAGCGAAATTGAGGGGGATGCAGGACAAGTTGAAAATATCGATGATGCCATAGACTTACTGAATGGAACTCTCCATACAGCAGGAGTCAATTCAATTCCCAAAACAACAGGGTTATTCAAACGATGACCAGTCCCGTGGTGGTCTTCAGAACTAACTGCCCTCCACAGAGCCACAAGAAGATCTCTAACACGATTGCGTAGACGCAGAACTGATGAGAATTTAATTATGTACAAGAAATGTAGAGCACAGTTCCGTCGTGCCATGAAAGAAGCAAGGCGCCAGTCATGGATGTCTTTTGTTTCCTCCATTAACAGTAGAACACCACTATCTTCTGTGTGGAGGAAAGTAAAAAAGATAGCTGGCAAATTCACCCCCAACCCACCACCAGTGTTGAAGGTGAATGGCCAGTATGTAACTGAAGCAAATGAAGTTAGCAATGCCCTGGCTAATCATTTTTCAAATGTATCTAGCAAGTGTGAAGGAGCCCCTGGTCACCAGTATAGGAGCACTGAAGAAAAGAAAATTTTAAATTTTGCAACAAGAAGGGGAGAGTCGTATAATTCTCCTTTCACTGAAAGAGAATTTGATTCCGCACTTGCTCATTGCAATGATACAGCCCCTGGACCCGATGGAATTCCATATGCAATGATTAAACATGTACATTTTAATACAAAGCTATTTATTTTAAGTATTATTAATAGAATAAGGCATGATCATAGTTACCCAAGTGTTTGGGAACTAGCCATTATTTTAGCCTTTTTAAAACCCGGTAAAGACAAGTTTTTAGCAGCAAACTATCGTCCTATTGCATTGACATCTTGTTTATGTAAAATCATGGAGAAGATGGTCAATGCAAGGCTGATGTGGTACCTTGAAAAGAAAGGTATTTTATCACCGATTCAATGTGGATTCCGAAAAATGCACTCAACGACTGATGTGTTGATACGACTAGAGTCTTCTATTTGTGAAGCCTTTGCTTCCAAACAGCACCATTTTACAGTATTTTTTGACCTTGAAAAGGCATATGATACCACATGGAGATATGGTATTCTTAAAACCATTCATGAATTGGGATTGAGAGGAGAGCTGCCACTATTTATTCAGGCATTTCTTTCACGTAGAGTTTTTCAAGTGAGAGTGGGGGAAACTCTATCAGAGAGTAAGTGCCAGGAAGAAGGAGTTCCTCAGGGTAGTGTGCTGAGTGTAACCCTTTTTGCACTAGCAATTAATGGGATATCCTCAGTTCTTCCCCAGGATGTTCTCTCAACATTATTTGTGGATGATCTCTCAATATCATTTGCTGGCACTAAAATGGCAATGGTTGAGAGAAAAATCCAACTCTCTATTGATAAAATTATCCAGTGGGCTGACATGAATGGATTTAAGTTCTCGACAAGTAAAACTACCATTGTCCATTTTTGTCGTATCCGGGGAGTGCATCCAGACCCGGATATATACATTAAAGGTCAACGGATACCATGTGCAAGAGAAGCTAAATTTTTAGGTTTGACATTTGATTGTAGGCTTACATGGGTTTCTCACTTAAAAGCGCTAAAAGCTAAATGTGTTGAAGCTCTGAATATCTTAAAAGTATTGTCCCATACATCATGGGGGGCAGACCGCAATACTATTTTAGAATTATACAAGGCCTTGATTTTTTCCAAAATTAGTTATGGTTGCGAGGTATATTCTTCAGCCACCTCAAGCCGGTTAAAAATATTAGACTCGATACATCATGCAGGTATTAGATTGTCTACTGGAGCTTTTAAAACCTCGCCTATCCCAAGTCTCCTTGTTGATGCTGGAGAGTTACCTCTAGACCTTTACCGAATGTCTTCCGTTCTTCGGTATTGGTTTAGATTGCAAAGACTCCCTAACTCTCTAGCCTTTCAGACTGCAAGCCTTGTAAGACACGCATCATACTTTGAGTTGCACCCAAAATCTCCTCAACCTTATGGCTTTCGGGTGAAACGATTATTAAATAGTCTGGATATAATTAGAAATAAGGTACTTCCATTCAAGGTTACTGGAAGTTACCAGAGATATATTTTTGTAAATATTTTATTGGAGATAAGAAGAATATGTCAGACCTAGAAGCCAGGTCTCTTTTTATGGAACATGTAGGTTGGCCAGGGCACCAGCCGCCCGTTGAGATACTACCGCTAGAGAGTTAGGGGGTCCTTTGACTGGCCAGACAGTACCATATTGGATCCTTCTCTCTGGTTACGGTTCTTTCCCTTTGCCTACACAGACACCGAATAGTCTGGCCTATTCTTTACAGATTCTCCTCTGTCCTCATACACCTGACAACACTTGAGATTACTAAACAATTCTTCTTCACCCAAGGGGTTAACTACGGCAATGTAATTGTTCAGTGGCTACTTTCCTCTTGGTAAGGGTAGAAGAGACTCTTTAGCTATGGTAAGCAGCTCTTCTAGGAGAAGGACACTCCAAAATCAAACCATTGTTCTCTAGTCTTGGGTAGTGCTATAGCCTCTGTACCATGGCCTTCCACTGTCTTGGGTTAGAGTTCTCTTGCTTGAGGGTACACTCAGGCACACTGTTCTATCTAGTTTCTCTTTCTCTTGTTTTGTTGAATTTTTTATAGTTTATATAGGAAATATTTATTTTAATGTTGTTACTATTCTTAAAATATTTTATTTTTCCTTGTTTCCTTTCCTCACTGAGCTATTTTCCCTGTTGGGGCCCCTGGGCTTATAGCATCCTGCTTTTCCAACTAGGGTTGTAGCTTAGCATTTGATAATAATAATAATAATAATAACATAGAGGATCAACTTTTATCTATACTGATGGCTCCAAATCTGATGCTGGCGTTGGATTTGGAGTACATAGTAATGGTTTTAATTGTAGAGGTGCACTTCCTCTGACCGCCTCCATATTTACTGCCGAACTGTATGGCATATTAACCGCTATTGAGAAAATAGCGTTGGAGAAGGAGGGTAATTTTACAATTTTTAGTGATGCAAGGAGTGTCCTTCAAGCTATGGAAGTTTTTAATTCTAATAACCCTCTAGTTTTAAAGATTTTAAAATGGCTTTTCCTTATTGGACGGAGAGGTATAACAGTTCAATTTTGTTGGGTTCCAGCACATGTAGGTGTGTCTGGGAATGAGAAGGCAGATTCACTGGCTAAGGAGGCTGCATCCGAGTTGCTGCCAAGAAGGTATCCCATTGCCTGTAATGATTTCTTACCTGACATCAAGAACTTGGTTTGCAATAAATGGTAACAGCAATGGGATAGTCAAGATGGCAATAAAATGCGAGAGATAACAAATGACATATATCCTTGGAGGTATAATATGATGCCCCGAAAATGAGAGACGTCTCTTTGTCGTCTCCGTATTGGTCACACTCGGTTGACACACGAGTTTCTGCTGAAGGGCCAACACCAACCGTATTGTGATGACTGTTTAGTACCTCTAACAGTAAGGCATTTGTTGACCGAATGCCCCAATTATAACAACTTGCGGAATAGATATTTGTTTGAGGCTCGAGGTGAGGGTGGCAGGTTCATCCTTGCCAAGATTCTTGGAAATGATGTGTCCTACCATGCAAGTGGCATTTTTAGATTTATTTCAGAAGCAGGTCTTCTGAAAAATATTTAACTTTTATGACATTCAATTTTTATGATTTTAATTGAATACTATTTAATTTTTATTTTATTTTATTTTTTATTTTTGTATACATAAATTAAATGTTACCGGCGTCAATGACCTTAGATGTCAGGATGCCTGAAAACTTTTAAATCATTCATTCAACCACGTCGCCCTCGGGCCCACGATGTCAGGGGTATTGCTACATCCCTGGCCTTCAAGAGAAACTTCTCTGTGATGCAGGTACTTCAAGCTGGGGTCTGGAAGCGTCAAACGACCTTCACAGCCCACTACCTGCAAGACGTGACCCACAGGAGCCTCGATACGTTTTCTATCGGCCCTGTGGTGGCTGCACAACAGCTGGTCTAACCTCAGGCTCCTTTTTGGACAAGTAGCAGTAGGTTGAGGGCGTTGTTACCCGGTCTTAGTCTGCGTGAATGAAAGAGTATGTCTGACCCTTACTTCTTTCTTCATTCTCCCCTCTCTTGGGGAAGCAGCATCCTGGTCCTCGCATAGCTGACCTCGACCTCTGCAGGTAACCCATGCTTCTTTGTGCTCCTAGTATTTAACTTAATACTGTTGCATCTCCCATACCCTGACGAGGTGGTAATGGGAACGTCCTATCCTAGAATTCCTATCTGAAGGTCTCAAGGTCAACTTCATAGGACGAGTCACACTCTCCTCCTCACACTGCTTATGTAGGCCACTCGTTCCTAGCGATGCTAGGAACTTGTGAGGTACAGGGGCTCCCTCTCTCTAGTGCTGCTCACTGAGGGATCGAGCCCCTGGGCAAGCCGAAGTCAGTAAGGCTGGGGACTTTCCACCCTTCCTAAGGGGTAAGTCACCCTCTGTAAATAGCGTGGTTTGTATTTCGGTTACGGAACAAATGACAGATTCGAAGATAATTTGTATATTTCCTAACCATACAAACCTTAGCTATTTACACATATGTGCCCGCCATCCCTGACCCCCAAGTCAAGTCCTACCTCTAAGTGAAGTGAAGCAAGTCACCGGTGTGTGGAGGGGGGAGGGGTAGCAAGCTACCCTTCCCCACCCCCCGCTAACAAGCGCGGGGGTAATTAACCCTCGTTAAAACTATTGGCTCGTCATTTCAGCTGCTCTAAAAGGTAAACCCTCTGTAAATAGCTAAGGTTTGTATGGTTAGGGAAAATACAAATTATCTTCGAATTTGTCATTTCAATGTCATCTTTCCAGGCTTGTTCCTGGCTAGACTACTGGTTATGGTTAGCGTCCTATTTTGCATTTTCTGAGAATCTCAGATTTGACTAGTTTTTTCACCAGTGTGCTTTTCTCTGGGTCAATTTATGCTCCATCATAGAGATGCAGTTGTGAGTAAGTTCATGCGCCAGATGGCTAGTTGAGACTCGCTAGTCCTACGCAATGTGTCTGTTACTCGACACCAGACCTTGTTTTCACACTTGGAATTAGCTGCAGCAGCTGAGAAGTGGGAGAAGGATAGCCGAGGTACCTTCTTCAGGAAGGATCGTCACCCTTTTCTGCTCCTCCTCCACCTAAGGCTCATACTTCCCCACCAGAGCCCTCAACTCAGCGTTTTCTGCTGGCTGATGATCATCGTACTCATCACAAGAAACAAGGAAACTTCTCCAGTCCTTTTGCTGTAGGGACCACGCCTTCCGAAAGAGTCAAGGACGCCGTGGGGCCCTTTAGAGATGGCAATTTCCCCAATGTACCACCTGTTGGGGGATACCTGCATAGTCATTGGACAAGGTGGCAGTTCCACGTGGCAGAAAAATGGGCAGTAGAAGTCCCGCGATCACGGTATCTCATATTGCCCTCCTCTGACTCACACTCTGATGAACCCGTCATTGTATTTGAGGGGATCAGAGAAATATATCCTCTTGCAGGGCGAGCTTCACAATATGCTGGAGAAGAACGCAATCAAAGAAATCTTCTACTGGTCTCCAGGATTCTTCAGCAACATCTTCTAAGCAGTAAAGCTGACAGGAGGAGGAAGGCCTGTCAAAGACCTTTCCGACTTTGAAGCAGTTCGTTCTCAAAGCCTTGTTCAAAATAGAAATGCTCAAGAAAGTCATTCAGGCTGTTTGATAGGATATGACAGTCAGCTTGTCCGTAGACATCAAGGATGCTTGCTTCTAGATCCCAGTTCATCCAAGGTCAAGGAAGCATCTGATATTTTTCTTCCAAGGAACAATCTTACAGTTTAAGATGATGTGCTTCAGTTTGTCCATCGCACCACAAATCTTTAAATCAATCAATCAATCAATCTATCATTCTCGGGCTAACGCCATGGGGATGGCTGGTTTCTGGTATAGCACTGTCTCTACCATGGGGGAGAAAATGCTACAAATGAAACAGTGTTACTCCTATTGATTGTTCTCTTCTTCTTGTCTATGTTTCTATATTCTATTCCTTGAAGTAGTGATTAAAACACAGAAAGAGGGAAGAAACAGCAGCACCCTTCAAACTGACAACGGTGGTGTAGAGCACTCGCACACCACTAGGTTTGTGGTACAGCACTCTCTCTCCCATGGGGAGAAAAATGCTACAAAAGAAACAATGCTGCTCCTAAGACACTCTTGAAGAGAGTCTGTGAAATGAAGCAACACTAGATCGCCTTCATTTCTAGAGAGTTGATGATAAATCATGTCCTCCTGTGTCCATAGACTGGAAAAGTACTGGATCTGGAGATATGCTCGATGTCCTTGCCAAGTCGCGTCTGAGAAAAGGAGAAACTCTGAAGGAGGGGCCATCAGTGGGGACCCACTGCATAGGTTCTTTCCTCGAAGTCACCACGAGTGATCCGTTTTGACTCCTGGAGGGACTGTGTCCTAAGCGGATTGCGAGTTCGTGCTTTGCCACCATTGGGACTTCAGTGCTTATTGGGTGAAATGCAAGGGCTTCCTCCAGAGAAAAACCAACCGTTCTAGAGATGTGAGGTTCCCCAGGAGTCTTTGCCACTGTATAACTTCGAGTGATTTCATCATGAAGAAGGCTGCTGCAATTTTTCTTAATCAGAGCAGCCCGTCTATAGACGGAAACACTTGCTTAGACCGTAACAATACTCGTACCTAAGTGCTGTAGACGACTTGCAGGACCAAGTACCAACTTCTTGAGATTTATACTGACTCCAAGATGCTGACAAAACTTGAGGTGGTCTTTCTGGTGTAGAGTATGAGCTTCAGACTCTGCCAGTAACAGCTAGTCATCAAGGTAACAGAAAAGTCTGATGCCCATGGTGTGATCCCAGGATGACACCAGGGTAAAGACTCTTGTGAACACTTATGGAGCTGAAAATTGGCCGAATCAAAGGTTTCTATATTGGAATCTTCTTTTCCTTAAATAAAGCAGAGATTCTTTCTTGATAGTGGATGGAATAGGATTTAAAAGTACTGTACATGTCTTTGAGGTCTATGGACAGCAGAAAATTGTTTTGTTTGATTGCTTGTAGGACTGTGCTGGGAGTCTCCATTTTGTATAGTGTTTGAAGAAGCAAAGGCTTCAAGTAAGACAAGTTGATGACTGGTCTCCAACCCCTGTCAACATTTTGACCATGAACAAGTTGCAGTAGAAGCCAGGAGACCTGTCATAGACTTCTTATGGCATTCTTTCCTAGCATAGTGTGAACCTTGTCTTGTAAGATAAGGTCTATGGCTGACCCTCTCAAGTACACTAACTGGATCTTCGTAATCTGGTTGAGAGGAGGGCAACAGTTGGTGAACGGGATGGAATGCCCGGAGCAAATGACCTCTACCATCCAGGGATCTGCCCTGTAGAGTTGCCGCCTTGTCCAATGACTTGACAAGGGTTCCCCTCAAGTGGTATCATGTAGGGGAATGACTTGCCTAACGTGAACCTCGCCTACCACGACCACTCCAGTTGGATTGTCCATGGCGACAAAAGGAATGAGAAGAGTTGCCAAGTTTTCCCTAATTAGGATGGCCTGGGCTAACTTAGGCTTAGTGGAGGCCATAGGAGCTTTTTAGTTTGAAGCCGCTCATCGAAAGGTGGTTGCTTGGCTCACTTTCTCCCACTTAACTACTGCTGCGCCTTCTTTAGGAGGAGGGGAATGATCGGGCATTACTTCAACGGCTTGTTACGTCAAGTCAACGCATCCTGAGATGCCATCCGACGAACCAACTCGTTTATCATGGCATCCTGACGCTTGAAGATACAATTGCTCCACAGGAGGGAACACTGGTGGGTCAAAAGTTCAATAGCCATGGCCTGCTAAAGAACGAATTTTCAATATTAATCTTACCCGATGATCATGTAGCTGTCAACTCTGTTGCCCGACAGAAATCTACGGTCGGGATACGCCAGCGATCGCTATACAGGTGGGGGTGTACACAACAGCGCCATCTGTGAGTAGGTACTCAAGTACTTCTTGTCAACAAGAACTCAATTTTTCCTCTGTCGTGCCTCCGGCAAGACCTACTAATGCGCCGTCCCTAACTGGATTTGTTTTCACAACTTTTTGGTGAGGTGCACTATTCCAGTTTTGAGCTTTCGCTATGCAGGGGTTTTGTCTTCATTTCAGGACTTGAACTCGTTTTGGATAGATTTTATTGTGGTGACGAGGAGAGTATGGACTCTCTTTCACTTTTAAATGGCCGACCCTTCCCTTAGACGGAAGTGTTGGTGTCGAAGAGAGTATAGACTCTCTTTCACTTTTTATGACCCACCCTTCCCTTAGACGGAAGTGTGTTTAGGTTTTTGGTAATTTTGCTTAACAAAGTTATAGATTTATTTTATATCTCTCCGCCATTTATAGGCCTCTTCGATTAACTTTCCATTTATTATAAACTTATAAAAATTAATTTTTATGTTTGTTTATATGCGACCTTTCCTAATAGTAGGCGGTCCTTACTTGGAACCGAAGTTAATTAACATTGAGCCCGTCATATCGTTTTTCCTGTTAAGAATTTATGCTATTTTAATTTTAATGTTTTTGAAAGAATTTCTTTGATAGTCTCGTACTGTTTTCAAAGTTGAACTAACGTTTTGTTTAGTCTCCGCAGTTGTTGACGTTCAGAACGTTCAACTTGCGCTCTATCGTTACGATAGAGAGAGAGTATTTCACGGTTTCACGTTGCAGTAAGAGTAAACCGATTCTAGCGTTTCGTTCATTCTTTCTTAGCTTAAATGGTTTTAATTCTAATAAAGGAACTTTTTATTTGGGAAACCTTTCAGTTTTTTTCCTTTAACAAATAATATGTTTTAACGATATATATAATTGGGCTCATCTCTCAGGTTCTAAGTCAAGAGAGAGAGAGAGAGAGAGAGATAGAGACGGAGGGAGAGAGAGGAGGATAAACGTTTCGTTCAAGCGGGTAACGTTGTTCTCGTTTTTTGCTCTTCTCCCTAGTCGCTATAGGGGAAGAAGGTAAAACGTTTCTAGAGTTTTTTTCTTGTTCCCAGGCTTTATGCGGTGAGAGATTTTAAACGTAGTTTATTTGATCTAGTGTTTAGTCTCTTTTCCAGCCACTGAATTCTTTATCTTTCATTATGTTTTTCTTTTACATTGTAATACTGTTTTCGCAATTACTACCTTTTAATGAAGGATAGGATTGCGTGTTTCAGGTACAAACCACTTAAAGTTTCGAGTTCAGTGAAATAAGTGCAAACAGAAAATCAAAAGTGATAAAGTGATATGCGCAAAGTGTTAGTGTTGCGTTCGAGGGTTCGTCTGTTCGTGCCAGTTGTTCACCTAGTCCGATACCTCTTACAAGCTCCCAAGCCCAGGGGAGAAGTAATGTCGAAGGACTTATGGGTTCCACAGGCCTTGATCGACGAACAGACGTTTCCCTCCGTGGTTTCGGGTGTATCTACACACGTTGCCGACGTGATCACCCCACCCACACAAAGACGAGAGAGCCCATTTATTCCTCGTCTGCGGAAGAGGTTTCTCGCAGAAACCATGGACCAAATCTTGCAGCTTTTAAGTGCAAGTCGGTCCCTTCCGTGCAAGTCCAACGGCCTAGGTGTAGCCACTGGGTCAGTTCGGACTCGCTGCAGTACGACAACTGCACACCTCCCAAGAGAGGCAAGGTGGTACCGCAACAGGCAGTAACTCCGTCTGTTGCCGCACCAGCTGTTTTAGACCCTCAGTCACAACGGACAGTAGCTCCGTTTGTTGTTGTCTTTCATAGACCCTAGTGGTCCATGCTGCAGACTATACAGTCTCAGCTTGCTCCTTCATGCAGGAGTATCGTGCTGGAAGGTTGACAATGCACCTGTTAACTTACAACCCGCCGAGGTTGTGCGCTCAGCAGATACTGCGGCTGCCTGCTCCCACCCTCCTCCTGTGAGAGCTCCACCACCGATGCGCAGTCCACCCTGCCAGACGCATGTTCTTGCTGCACCATCTGCTAACATGCGTGAGCTACCGCATCAGCAGTGGGAAGGTTCTGTAGAGCTGCCGGGTTCCAGCACTATGCGGCATTCTCCGCAGCCCATGCAGCATGCTCTGCATACCTCCATACCGCATGCTCCTCTACCCACCGCAGCCCCTCCCACGCACCAGCACTCTGCTTTTGTTGTTGCCAGCTCCCACACTCCGACTGCGGAGAAGGTTGACGATGCACCCGTGGGCCTACACCTCCCACGGTTGTGCGCCCGGCATGGCTTCCTGCTCTCACACTCTTGTTGTGAGAGCTCCTCCACCCATGCACAGTCAACCCTGCCAGATGTATGATGACTCCCACACACAGAGCACTCCGTTGCCGTGCGTGAGCTACCACAAGCTGCCGTGTTTTGACACGGTGTGTCAGCCTCCGCAACACACTGTGGTTACCGCCACTCGCCAGCAGCAAACTAGTCAGTCAGGAGTTGAGGCTTCCCCACACAACTTTGGTTGTTGCCAACTCACAGACTGTCATACAGTTACATGACGTTGCCTTCTGGTCTGCTACTTATACACCAGTGCTGTATGTCCTCACGCTCCTGTTGTGGTTGACAGTTCAGTTTTTGACAGTTCACAGACTGTCAAGCAGTTTCATAACGTTGCCTTCTGGTCTGCTGCTTTTGCACCAGTGAAACCCTCACTGAGAGAACCTAGCTTTTCTCGGATATGGTTCCTGTAGATGAGAAAGTGCTGTTCTCCCTCCTTCTGATATTCCCTTGAGGACTCTGTCATTTGGAGAGGAGCCTTAAGCTGCTTAGCCTCCTATGGACTTTTATTTAAGCATAACATGCTTCCAGGAAGGGTAAATGGTTCCGCTTCAGTCGCTAACCCCGTCTGTTGCCACACCTGCTCCCATAGACCTTGGGCTTTGTTGCAAGACATGCAGTCCAAGCTTAGTCCTTGATAGAGGATTTTTTACGGAGAAGACCCTTCTTGCCAACGACCTTCCTACCGGTTGGTTGTACGCCCTGTTGACGCTGAGGTATCCTACTCACGTCCGCCAGTTGAGATGGTTCCTCCACCGGTGCGACCCAGTGTGGGTTGCCAGTCGCACGTTGATGTTATGCTACTCTCGGAGGTGGTTGTGGACGTTCAGTGTGTCACTGGGAAGACGTTCAACAACCAGCAGAGGTGACTTGTTGTGACGCAGTGCGGCAACCTCAGCAACCCGATAAGGGGTTGTCTGTACTACCCAGACAGTCTAGACAGTTTCGGGTTGTCGCTGTACTTCCTCGCTTCCCCATGGTTGACAGTTCACAGACTGTGCAGCAGTACCATGATCTTGTGTCCGGCTCCGTCACGCATCCACCAGTGCGACCGGATTCAGCGAGTCAGACGTTGCCCACTCCGTTGCCGTTTCCTCATCAGTTTCGGATGAGGAACCCTCTGATGAGGACATGGCTGAACAAGAAGATCAATCCCCAGCCCTGCTATCCATCCAGAAGATGCTGAAGAAGGAATACAGCCCTGTCAGGCTGTGGATGAGTCTGGTTAGGACACTGTCATCCGTGGTGCATTTGGTGTCACTTGGAAGACTACACCTCCGTCCTCTTCGGTTTCATCTAGCTCTTCACTGGAAAAGGACAAGACGCTAGAAGCGGTCTCGATCCCGGTTTCCGGAAGATAAGTCTGGTCTAACCTGAGGAAAGGACTTTATCAACCTTTTATAGGGTCTTCCCCTGACTGTTCAGACTCCCAACCACGTTCTCTTCTCAGACGCATCGGACGTAGGCTGGGGTGCGACCTTAGGCGGTAGGGAATGCTCGGGATTATGGAACTCGCGTCAAAGGACAATGCATTTTAACTGCAAGAAGCTTCTGGCAGTAAGTCTGACCTGGAAAAGCTTCAGGTCTCTCCTTCAAGACAAAGTTATGGAGGTCAACACGGACAACTCCCTGCTTTGATGTTCATCTCCTAGCAAGGAGGGACCTACTCTCTGACATGGTGCGAGTTCGCTAGTGACCTCCTCTCCTGTTCAACAGGTCTAGACTTTTCACTAGTAACAAATTCTTCCAAGGCAACTTGAATGTCTTTAGCAGTTTGTCTCAGTAGGAAGGGACAATAATTCCAACATATTGGACCCTCCACAGAGATGTATGCAAGAGACTTTGGGTCACCTGGGGCCATCCAACCATAGATCTCTTCGCAACCTCGATGTCCAAGAGGCTCTCAACAGACCCAGCAGTGGTTCTTTTAGATGCCTTTCTACTAGATTAGTCTCATCTAGATCTATATGCATTCCCTCCGTTCTAGTTTGTCAACAAGGTACTGCAGAAGTTCGCCTCTCACGTTGGGACAAAGTTGACACTAGTTGCTTCCCTCTGGCCCGCGAGAGAATAACTTACCGAGGTACTTCGATGGCTAGTAGACGTTCCCAGAACTCTTCCCCTAAGGGTGGACCTGCTACGTCTGCCACGCGTAAGAAGGTACTCTAAGGCCTCCACGCTCTTCGTCTCACTGCCTTCAGAGTATCGAAAGACTCGAGAACTAGAGGTTTTTCGAAGGAGGCAACCAGAGCGATTGTTAGAGCAAGGAGAACATCCACCCTTAGAGTCTACCAATCGAAGTGGGGAATCTTCCTAAACTGGTGCAAGTCAGTATCCGTATCCTCGACCAGTACCTCTGTAACTCAAATAGCTGACTTCCTCTTATATCTGAGAAAAGAGCGATCTCTTTCAGCTCCCACTTTCAAGGGTTACAGAAGCATGTTGGCATCAGTCTTCCGTCACAGAGGCTTAGATCTTTTTAACAATAAAGATCTACAGGACCTCCTTAAGTCTTTTGAGACCACGAAGGAGCGTCGTTTGGTTACACCTGGTTGGAATTTAGACGTGGTTCTAAGATTCCTTATGTTAGACAGGTTCGAACCACTTCAATCAGCCTCCCTGAAAGATCTCACCTTTAAGACTCTTTTCCTGATATGCTTTACCAGCTAAAAGAGTCAGTGAGATTCATGCCTTCAGCAAGAACATCGGATTTTCATCCGAAACGGCTACATGTTCTACATCTTGGTTTTCTAGCCAAACACGAGCTGCCTTCTCGGCCTTGACCAATATCGTTCGTTATTCCAAACTTATCGATATGGTTGGAAATGAACTAGAAAGAGTATTTTGTCCTGTAGAGCTCTTAAGTTCTATTTTAAAAACCTTTATGAGGCCCGTCTGAAGCTTTATGGTGTTCAGTTAAGAATTCGTCTTTGCCTATGTCAGAGAATTCTTTATCCTATTATTTTCAGACTGTTAATACGAGAAGCTCATTCCCTTCTGAATGAGGAAGACCAAGCTTGGCTGAAGGTAAGGACACACGAAGTTAGAGCTATCACAACTTCCGTGACCTTTTAATAAAATAGATCTCTGCAAAATATTTTCGACGCAACCTTTTGGAAAAGCTAATCAGTGTTCGCGTCTTTTATCTTAAGAATGTCCAGTCTCTTTACGAGAACTGCTACACTCTGGGACCATTCGTAGCAACGAGTGCAGTAGTGGTGGGGGCTCCACCACTACAATTCCCTAATTCCAGAACCTTTTTAATCTTTCTCTTGAAATATTTCTGGGTTGTCCGGAAGGCTAAGAAGCCTTCCGCATCCTGGTTGATTTGGCGGGTGGTCAAATTCTTTCTTGAGAAGCGCCTAGATTAGAGGTTGTGATGAGGTCCTTTAGTATGGGTTGCAGCCCTTAATACTTCAGCACCTAGGAGTCGCTCAGCATCCTAAGAGGATCGCTAGGCTCAGTAAGGAAGACGTACTTAAAAAGGCAGAGTAATGGTTCAAGTCGACTTCCTTACCAGGTACTTATTTATTTTATGTTTGTTATTTTGAATAACGGCTAAAATAAGATACGGGATACTTAGCTTCTTTTTTAACATGTATGCTGGTCTCCACCCACCACCCTGGGTGTGAATCAGCTACATGATCATCGGGTAAGATTAATATTGAAAAATGTTATTTTCATTAGTAAAATAAATTTTTGAATATACTCACCCGATGATCATGAATTTAAGGACCCGCCCTTCCTCCCCATAGAGAACCAGTGGACCGAGGAGAAAATTGAGTTCTTGTTGACAAGAAGTACTTGAGTACCTACTCACAGATGGCGCTGTTGTGTACACCCCCACCTGTATAGCGATCGCTGGCGTATCCCGACCGTAGATTTCTGTCGGGCAACAGAGTTGACAGCTACATGATCATCGGGTAAGTATATTCAAAAATTTATTTTACTAATGAAAATAACATTTTTTCGTACTGTTTACTTTTTCTTGGAATCAGTGAGGTTTTCCAATACCGCAAAGTAGGAGTCTCTGCCCGACCAATGGTCCAACTATGAACGTACTTGCAAGGCCAACATAGCAGTAGTTTCCAAGTTCAGACTCTGAATTCTCTATTCAAGGAGAAATCTTCAGAATCATTTTGAGCTAAATGTCATGAGTTTCTGTCATGTCTTAAGGTAGCTATGAAGGTTCTTATCCCTTTTGGTACACCACATCTTTACAATGGCTCTCCATTCTAAACCATGAGGTTTAGATAAAACCATAGGAAGAGGGAAGGAAGGCCGCCACCCCTCAAACACGACGGGCATTGGGTATAGCACTTATTCACCCCTAAGGTGTAGTACTGTAGGAAAGCACTATCGGGTACGCTTCAAGTACAGTATAAGCTAAGAGCCCTTACAGGAAAGAATAACAGATCATCAGGATTATCAGGTTCCTCCTTAAGCAAAGAAATGGATGAGTCAAATCAACAATCATTAATTGATGGATTTTGCATTTTTGCAACAAAGTCAGGTACAAAGAGGAACGACAGCAGCCTCCAACTCTTATAGTGTGCTCTTGCTTGGAACGTATCGATACTCATGTCCAAGTACTGTACTGCAGACAAGTTTGAGGATCGAGGACTGACTTTGAGATTTATGATCGATTATCTTCCTCGTGACTCTCCTTTTGATCCTGCCCATGTGAACAAACATTCAGTTAACATGAGAGCGAGCTCATGTAATTTGTTTGAGGCAAGACCTCAGAGCCCTCCCAGGCCATAGGAACCGTAGCTCTGGATCATTAGTTGCAGAATGAAGACACTCCATCCTGAGGGATGGAAACCATTACAGCCAGATTTTGAGTCTTGGCAAGGAACTCGAGGACGGAGTCGAGTGTTACCTGTCCCCATCCCCAAGAGTGTACGTCGTAAGAAAGAACATGCAACTTGCTGACCCTCTTTGCTGAGGAGAGAGCGTGAAGGAAGACCGTCGTAAATATGAAATCACAGTTTGAGGACTGACGCTTCAAAAGTAAGCAAATCGTATAAGTGTTTCACCAGGTTTTTCCTGACGACGAGGATTTTCTGCCTTCCATAGAGGTTGATCTTCTTGTGGCATCATTATCCCATGTCATTGATCACACTCCGACTAATGCTCGCCACATGCCGTCCGAGACAACTCGCCACACGTTGGCTAAGAAGAGCCCTGTTCGCTATCATTTTCACATAATCGTGCCTTGACCTCTTACTATTAGCCTTTCATTTATGATCAGGGATCCAACAGAGAATTTTCTGGTTATTTGCCTTGTGCATTGCTAGTACACTAGGCGAAGGATTCGCCTGAGCTCTCACCCTCACCATATTATCTTACCCGCGCCCTTATACTTGCCGTCCTCGGCAAGGAAGCCCGCGCTTCCCCTTACGCCTAGAGGTCCATGGATCTGTCACACTATCGACTCAAAGGAAGCTATCGAAGGGTAAGGATACGGAAAACAGTGATCAACAGGACCATTGTCATGATGCACCTAGCAAGACCATGCGCCAGCAGCATGATGGTGGAAGATAGGTGATGTGCGTCAACCACTCCACAATTTAGGTGATCTTACTGCCTTCTCTCGCAGTTCACGCCTTCAAGAATCGCGCCTGAAATTCTCATGCCCTCGCTCTTTTCATGCTCACCTCGTTCCAAAAGTGCACCCGTCTTCTTCTCAGGACACTTCTCCTGTTGTTTTGTGGAGGATGATGGTGTATTGCTTGTTCAGGAATGTATCCAACCACCCAAATCTTGGACCTGAGACAGCCTGTGGATGTGGCTCTCCCCCCAGACAGACTTTGAAGTGGTAACCCTGAAACAGAGCCCTGACAGGCAACAACCTATGCCTTTTCCTTCGTTTCTGAAGGTGATTTCCAAATGTCTCATTGTTTGGCCTCTATTAATATAAGGCCTAATAATCCTCCTATTTCCCAAGTTCAGTCAAAAGCCAAAAGAAATGAGCTCTTCTGATACATTCATGAAACTTCATGCCGGTACTCCAGCTCCGCTTAGTGCTCGTGTCAGGTGGGAGGATCAACTTGTTCCTATTGATTTAGACGACACCTTGGCTTTGTAAGATGATAAACAATATCATAGTTCCACACCCCATTATCCTGATCCAGTTTCCCCTGATGACTTGACATTGCAGGATAACCCATGTTGCTGTGTCCTCCTCCTCTTTCTGTTCCAGAGTTATGGAGAGAGAGGAAAGACGTCCCAGAAAGGCGCAAAAATCGTTAGTGAAGTCTTAAGACGCTGCTGCTTAACCCCCAAGTAAGACCGCTCGAGTAGCATCTCCAGTGTAATAGGCCGTTAAGAGATATGACGGGATGCGATGATTGAGAGATTTTAATTACTATAAAAGTATTTCACAAAAAAAGTAGCACAGTTAACACAATATTTGGCGTAAATTCTTACCTGAACTCGAGTGTCACAGAATATTAGCTCGAATTACGAACATAATTCTAGATATTATGAAGTGCTCATATTACTTACATTGATAATTTTACAAAGTTAATCATAGCCGCTGAGGTATCAGCATCAGAGAGTCTTGTGGGTCTATTAGAAACTAAATACAGTAACTCGGGTGATGCACTATGAGCTTCATTTGCGGGGAGAACAACATCGATTGATGGTTTTATTCAGGAGGCTCAAAACTCAGGGCACCAGACAGAACTGCTTGTGGATACTATCCATGGGATATAACAGCAAGTGTCAGTGCCTAAAGACTCCCTTTAATCATTGATGTTGTCCAAATTGATACCTCCAGTCCTCGCGAAAGAAAATTTTACGTTACATAAGGGGTCCATCCCAATCCATTATCTCTTGATTGTACGTGGCTACCCTGACCATGGAGATGTCCAGTGAGAAGTTGTCTTGGCAGCCAACCTTCCTATCAGCAGCTGAGAATTCAAACTTAGAAACTGCTGATATGTTGGCCTTGCAAGCGTGTTCATGTATGGATCATTGGTCGGGCACAGTCTCCTACTTTGTGGTTTTGGAAAATCTCTCTTGTTTCCTAGAAAAGGAGACTGTACAAAGAACTTGTCTATTCACAGGCTAAGACACTTGAATTTTTTACCCACCAGTGTTCCTTCCAGTGGAACAATTGCATCTTCAAGCGATGGGCTGCAGTGATAAGTTGGTTCATCAGATGGCGTCTCGGGATATGTTGACTTCGCCTAACACCCCATTGTCCCAATGACCGACCTTTTTCCCTCCTGAAGAAGTCACAGCATTAGTTGAGAAGTGGGAAAAAGTGGGACAAGCCACCTTCTTTCGACGAGTGTCTTCGAGTAAACGAGCTCCTCTGGCCTCCGCTAAGCCCTAGTCACCCCCCTCCCTTGCCTGAGCAGCCTCAGTAGCAGGGCAGTCTTCTTCCTGGGGCCAGACATCATTACAACAGACACGGCAACTCATTCCATTCTTTTCGGCACCATGGACAATCCAACAGAAATGGTCGTGGTCAGCGAGGTTCATGTTAGGGAAGTCATTCCTCTCATGACACCAATTATGGGGAACCTTTGTTAAGTCTCCGGATAAGGTGGCACTTCTACAGGGCTGATCCCTGGATGATAGAGGTCCTTAGCTACAGTTATCTGATCCTGTTCATGAACTGTTGCCCTCCTCTTAATCGAATTCTGATGACCTGGTCATTATATTCGAGAGAATCCGCCAAAGACCTTCTCTTACAAGACGAGATTCAGATTATGCTGGAAAAGAATTCCATAGAGGAAAGCCATGACAAATCTCCAGGCTTCTACAGCAACTTGTTCATGGTTAAAAAGTTGATGGGTGTTGGATTTTTAAACAGTTTAAAATGGAGACTTCCAGCACAGTCCTATGAGCAATCAGACAAAACAACCTCTGCTGTCCATAGGCCTCAAGGATGCGTACTCTCAAATCACAGTCCATCTAATAACAAGAAAGCATCTCCACTTTGTTCTAGGGTGAAGGAGATTCCTAATTTGTCATTTGCTTCGGCCTGTCTACAATCCCACGTGTTCACCCTGGTGTTGTCCTTGATTCATGCCATTGACATCAGATTTGTGTTACCTTGACAATTGTCTGGTAATGGTAGAGTTTGAAGGCCTTGGTGTCAGGAGAAAATCTCAAGAAGTTGATACTTGGCCCTCAAAGTTGCCTGCAGTACTTGGGCATGCGTATCGTTATGGTCCAAGCAAGAATGTTTCTGTCTAGAGACAGGCTGCTCCAATTCAGACAGGTTGCAGTAGCCTTCTTCACAATGAACTCAGTCGAAGTGATACAGTGACAAAATCTAATGGGGCACCTCGCTTTTCTGCTTTTCTGAAACAGTTGGTTCCTCTCTGGAGGATGCACTTGCGTTTCGCTCGATAGACACTGTAGTCAAAATGGTGTCTAAGAACAGATTTGTCAACCATTTAGGATGCAGCTCCTCCAAAAGTCTGGAAAGATCTCTCATGGTAACTTCAAATAGAGAATCTTAGGAGTGGGTCCCCATTGCAGGCCCTTCCTCCGGAGTTTTTCCTTTTTTCAGACATCTCGGTAAGAGTGTGGAGCACATATTCAGATCCAGTACTTTTCCAGACTATGGACACAGGAGGACACGATTTACCATATCAACTCTCTAGAATTGAAGGTGGTGTATCAAGCGTTGCTCCATTTCATGGCCTCTCTCCAGAGACTATTTGATAGGAGTAACGTTGTATCATTTATAGTGTTTTTCTTCCCTTAAGAGAGACGGTGCTGTACCAGAAACAGAGTGGTGTGCGAGTGCTGTACCCCATTGCATGTCAATTTGAAGAGTGCCGTTGTTTCCTCCTCCTTTTTGTGTTTTCATTAAAACTTCAAGGAATAGAATTTAGAAATGTCGAGAAATCAACGAGACCAATAGGTATTAGTAGCATAGTTTCATTTGTAGTATATTTCTCCTCTTGTGAGAGACGGTGCTGTATCTAAAACCGAATGGTGTGCTAGTGCTCTATGCCAATGCATGTCAGTGTGAAGGGTGCCACTGTTTCTTCCCTCCTTCTGTTATTTCATTGAAACATTCCATTTGCAAGCATCCAGATCCTCACTGACAACAGATCTGACATTCCGTACAATGGCGCTCAAAGGGTTAAATCTGGACGCATATTCTGTGCAATGGTGCTCAAAGGGTTAACTTTTTACACAAACAGTATTCCACTAAATCTTATTATTCAACTTTTCAACCTATAGCATTCCATAATAAAATAGATTTGTTGAATGTGATTTCTCATCAAAACTCCTTTTATCACTATATGAAAATTGATGACAAATTGAATTTATTAATCTCTGGCACCGTCGTTCAATTAGTTTGTTATGCATATTGCATAAGATTATTCATAATTATGAACATTCTTTACATTCAGATCTTCCTACATAATTCCATCCTGTTCGTAATACTAGGCAGGCAGTTAATTCTAAGAGCCAGACCTTCTCCATCATGAGGCTCAATACTACACAGTATTCTAGAAGTTTTATTCCAGCTGTGACCAAGTTGTGGAATGATCTTCTTAATCGGGTAGTTGAATCGGTAGAATTTCAAAAGTTCAAACGTTCAGCAAATGTGTTATCTTGAACAGGCCGACATGTCTCAGTTAATAGTTTATTAATGAAAGATGTCATTACGGGTCTCTAAATGTAATTTTAATTATATATTACTTGTTTTTTATGTAATTC
Source organism: Palaemon carinicauda (assembly GCF_036898095.1). Lineage (NCBI taxonomy): Eukaryota > Metazoa > Arthropoda > Malacostraca > Decapoda > Palaemonidae > Palaemon > Palaemon carinicauda. The sequence continues at coordinate 57,953,024 of NC_090767.1, read as the reverse complement.
CTTATTTCCTTTCCTCACTGGGCTATTTTTCTCTATGGAGCCCTTGGTGTTCTAGTATCCTGCTTTTCCAACTAGTCTTTTTAGCTTAGCTAGTGCTGTAGTAATAATAATAATAATAGTGATAATAATAGTAATAATATGTTTATATAGAGAGTTGTTCATACTGACCTAATCTCATTTAAGCCAACTTACCTGAAGGTCCTTTAATGACTGTTATGTTTATTCTGAGACAAATCTTTTCCTTGACTTTCAGGTCAGATGATTTCCCTTGATTGTGAGACGGAATTTAAGGTTAGTTATGGAAGGAGTTTTGTTGTAGGTGATTTTAAGAGATTTTTTTTTACAAATAAGGTTATTTTCTGGTGTAATGTCATTGTTGACCTGAATATGTATATATATATATATATATATATATATATATATATATATATATATATATATATATATATATATATATATAAAGTGAACCCTCGTTTATCGCGGTAGATAGGTTCCAGACGCGGGCGCGATAGGTGAAAATCCGCGAAGTAGTGACAGCATATTTACCTATTTATTTAACATGTATATTCGGACTTTTAAAACCTTCCCTTGTACGTAGTACTGTTAACAAACCACCCTTAATGCATGTACTACAGCACCCTAAACTAAAACAGGCACAAATATTAAAGGCGATTTTATATCATGTGTTTCCTAAACACCTAAAAAGCACGATAAAAAATGGCAACCAATGTTTTGTTTACGTTCATCTCTGATCATAATGAAGAAACAAACTCATTTAGTGTACACATATATGTACGTATAGGTTAGGTTTTGCATCGATTATATTGATTATACAGTACTGTATGTTGATTTTTTTATTACCAATGTTTTAGTTTACGTATTTTTCTTAGGACTTCCAAATGAAATCTTTTTCTTTATGACGCCGCCTGAAACGACGGCGTGTACGCTCAGAACAAACAAGGCATTTAACGCGCATGATGATAGTGATAAATAATGATACAGTACATACAGTATTTACAGTAAAAGCATTTACAAAATATGTTACCTTACAAATATAAATTATACAGTACTTGTACGTAGCAAAGCAGGAAAACAATTTGAGAGAGAGAGAGAGAGAGAGAGAGAGAGAGAGGAGAGAGAGAGAGAGAGAGAGAGAGAGAGAGAGAGAGAGAGAGAGAGAGAGAGAGAGAGAGAGAGAGAGAGAGAGAGAGAGAGAGAGAGAGAGAGAGAGAGAGAGAGAGAGAGAGAGAGAGAGAGAGAGAGAGAGAGAGAGATATTGTTTTACGTACGTAAATGTAAATTTTAAACAAAAAAATATGATAGGTTACAACATGTAGACTTTTAAAACCTTCCCTTTAACTTAATGCATACAGTACGTACATTACTAAACTATAAAACAGGTTAAAGTAAAAAATAAAGATTGTTACTGTACTCACCACGAAAGAAGTTCAAGAAAAACTTGAATGACGATGGCGATGAATTTGCTGCACAGTAGAAATGATGATGATGAAGCTGATGATGTGTTCTACTGTGCAGTCAATAATAGTATTTTACGTCTCTTCAGACGGAGGTGTCTTTTCCTGGGACACCTCTTCAACTTCTTCAATTTCTTCCGAAGGCGTACTAGCAGGAGGAACTGGCTCTTTTTTGCGAGGCTGGAAGAACATTGTGATCGGAAGTTGTTGCCGCTGCTTCTTTTTTCGATCCAAGAGCATCCTGTAGGGAGTCATGATGTCATCGACCTTATTTGAGAATTGCATCGAGCGAACCATATCCTCGTCCCACTCTTGTAACATTTCTTTCGCCTCCTTCATATGGTTGCAGAACTTGGCAAGCCGTTCTAATGTTAAGCCCGTTTCTTCGACATTTTCTTGGGTCTCTTCCTGGGTACCCTCACTCTCTTCCTCACTTGCCGATTTCGTCAGGTCTTCGAGGTCTGCGTCAGTTAGGGGCTGGGAATGGCAGTCCAATAACTCGTCGACGTCTTCAGTCGTCATGTCGCCAAACCCGTCGCCCCCAATTATGGCAGCCAACTGCACAGATTTCCGTATTGCAGAGTGTTGGATTTCCGATGGAGTAAATCCCTTGTCGTCGTAAACAATATCGGGCCACAGCTTCTTCCAGCTCGCATTTACGGTTGCAGGTTTCATCTCTTGAAGTGCCTTTTGAATATTCTGCAGGCACGTGGCTATGGTGTACTGCCCCCAGTACGCCTTCAAGTTGAAGTCTTCATCCTCGTCATCTTGGGCAGCATCCACACACGCAACGAGGTCCGCCAAGGTATTCTTCGTGTAGAGGGCCTTGAACGCCCTGATAACCCCCTGGTCCATTGGTTGAATTAATGACGTGGTGTTGGGTGGCAGGAACTCAACCTGAACGCCCTCACGCGACAGGTCAGTTGCGTGTCCACCAGCGTTATCCATAAGGAGAAGGATCTTGAATGGCAAGCCCTTCTCTAAGAGATATTCATGGACTTGCGGGATGAAACACTGGTGGAACCAGTTGGAGGTCAGCATCTTCGTAATCCATGCTTTTTGATTATGCATCCAGTACACGGGAAGGAGATTCTTATTTTTATTTTTCAAAGCGCGAGGATTTTTCGACTTATAAATAAGCCCCGGCTTTAACAAAAATCCAGCAGCATTGCCACACATCACGAGGGTAACGCGATCCTTGAATGCCTTAAAGCCAGAGGCTTTGGCTTCCTCTTTGAACAGGAAAGTTCGCGACGGCATTCTCTTCCAAAACAAGCCGGTTTCATCCATATTAAAGACTTGTTCCGGCTTGTATCCACCTTCAGCGATAATGTTCTTGAAAGTCTGGTTCACGTAAGTTTCAGCAGCGGCAGTGTCAGCGGAAGCAGACTCCCCATGCAGGGAAATGCTTTTCAGGGCGAAGCGTTTCTGAAACTTCGCGAACCATCCTTTGCTTGCGGAAAAACGTTTCTGAGGCTGGGAATCAGTGGATGTCCCTGGTTGAGGATCATCTGCATCATCATCATCTTCAGCATGGTTGCCGTCGTCATCTTTAGGTTCCTTTGCAGCAAAATTCTCATATAAGCTCAAAGCCTTTGTTTGGATGGTGTTCGTATCCAACGCTATGTTCTTCTTCCGGCAGTCGGCAATCCACACAGCTAAAGCACCTTCCATGCGTACGATCGTTTTATTACGCGTTGTAACGACTCGCTTCGCTGATCTGCTAAAGGTGATTGCAGCAGTCTTTCTAATGTTCGCCTCGTCCTTCTTGATGTAGCGAACGGTGGATTCGTTGATGCCAAAATGGCGGCCGGCGGCCGCGTAACTTCTATCATCTTTTAACATGTCGAGAAGCGTAACCTTCTCAGCTATCGTCATCATCCTTCGGTGGCGTTTAGGCTCACTACCAGCCTTACTAGAAGCAGAACGCTTGGGAGGCATTGTAACAGAAAGTTCAACAAAAAGTTCAACTTAAAACAGTCGCACACAGCACAGATTAAACTTCACAAAGTTAAGAACGTCTACTCAGCAATACGCGGAAAGAGAAAGTGAACGATGCAGCCCCGCGAGAACTTTGATGCTGCGGGTAGAAGATGCGGGCAAAACACCAATCACAGGCTAGATAAAAAAAACTTGAGTTTTGATTCGTCATCTATCAGCGCTTGAACCAATCACAACCCGTCTTACAGTACTATGGCGCGTTGGTTACTCATAGAAGATGCCCCCGCGCATACTGAACGTACGTAGATTAAGTACAATACTGTAATAATAATAAATAATGATAATAATACTGTACAGTAATAATAATAATAATAATGATTAATAATAATAACAATAATAATTTTATTAACAACAACAACAATAATAATAATAATAACAATAATAATAAAACTTTACGTACGCTATTTTACGCCTCTCTCTCTCTCTCTCTCTCTCTCTCTCTCTCTCTCTCTCTCTCTCTCTCTCTCTCTCTCTCTCTCTCTCTCTCTCTCGTACGCTTACAGTACAGTATTCGAAATGTGATTTTTGCAACAAAGAATATTATTGGATGCAGTACTGTACTACGTACGTATACATACAAAAGATTCATGGAAAAGAAGCACATCCATTACAGTACACACCATTCTAATATGGTATGACTGCATCTGATTTGCATTTCATGTTCGATTTAATTTTACTACGTACTGAATTATCGTATGATCACATTCTCTTTTCGTGTTTTATTTCTTTCTGTGCTGAATTATATATCATATGTAATGCAATGAACAATCAGTAAGAGCAGATATTACTAATTACAGTATTAATGGAATTACAGGTAACAAAATATCGTATTTGGTTGTCTTCAGATTTCGCGGTATTTTCGAATTTTCCGGAAAATCCGCGATATGTATATATATATGGGTTATGGGAAAACCCCGCGAAGTGGTGAATCCGCGATTGTCGAACCGCGAAGTAGCGAGGGTTCACTGTGTATATATATATATATATATATATATATATATATATATATATATATATATATATATATATATATATATATTGGCCCTGATGAATAAAACCTCACCAAATGCTTTTGCTTGGATTTTAAAGCAATTGCCTCAGTTCTCATGAATAAAACAAAGTAAATGCTTGTGCTAGTAGCAAATGCTTAGAGCAGATGCTTAAGCTCAAGCAAATGCTTAGAAATGATCAGCAATTGCTTCATTTCCCATGAATAAAACATAGCAATTGCTTTTGCTTCTCAGCAATTGCTTAAAAAAGTTTTAAGGCAGCTCACTAGGTGCTTGAAACTCCTGTGAACTGGATCTGACGGCAGCCTTTCTCCAAAGTCGTATAAAGAAAACTTACCAAAATCACCATACAACATTACCTTACGATTACAAAAAGTTCTACAGATTCAGTGAAGAAAATGTGGAATGGCTGGCACAACATTTTTTAGGCGAATGTAAAGCAACACGAGGAGGTGCTCTCTCTCAAATAAGGATCGAATGAAAACATTCTTGAGGTATGTGTCAGACCCAGGATACCAAAAGGGCATAGGAGAGGAGATAGGTATTCATCAGACAAGTGAAGTTATTGAAGTTATTGGAGAGGTTCTCAAGAAGAAAATGGTTGAAAAAGCAAATTCTCGGATAAGATTTCCCCAGTTTGAGAATGAAATGAGAAGGGCCCAAGAGACGTAGTCAGAAAAATATCAGTTTCCATATGCAATTGGGTCAATTGATTGCGCACGTGTGCGTATTCCAAAATTTAAAGTCCCTCATCACTACTTTCACTACTACTGGAACTCATTCTGCCTGAATGAATCTGTAGTTAAAGGCAACTCAACCAAATTCCTCTACTGATCTACATAGAGGACCCTGGGAAGTAGGTTAGGTTAGGTTAGGTTAGGGTAAGTGCTCCGGTACCAGACGTGAACTGGACCCGTCGGATTGGGAATGGATTCAACACAAGTCGCACGTGGCAGGGTCCCTAAGCAAAAGCTATATGGGACTCCATTCAGCAAAAGCTATTTAGGACTCCATTCAGCTAAAAAGGTGATCATTATTATTCATAAGATTTTAAGCAATTGCTTTTTGCCTAAGCATTGGCTACCTTTTGCTACTTAAGCTTTTGCTTTTTCTTAAAAGATTTTGCTTTAAGCAAATGCTTGTTTTTATTCATCAGGCTCATTATATGTACATATATATATATATATATATATATATATATATATATATATATATGCATATGTATATATGAGTATGCATATATATGTATATATGAGTATGCATATATATGTATATATGAGTATGCATATATATGTATATATGAGTATGCATATATATGTATATATGAGTATGTATATATATGTATATATGAGTATGTATATATATGCATATGAGTATGTATATATATGTATATATGAGTATGTATACATATGTATATATGAGTATGTATACATATGCATATATATATATATATATATATATATATATATATATATATATATATATATATATATATATATGAGAATGTGTATATATATGCATATGTATATATGGATATGTGTATGTGTATGTATATATGGTTATGTATATACATGTATATGTATAAATGGGTATGTATATATATATATATTTTTGGGCTCAAGCCATGGCATCCTGATGGAAGGTTCCTTTTTGGTAGCTTCCTTGGGTAAATAACTACTAAGGTATTCCCAGAGAATTTAACCACAGGTTATCACAGAATTCTAACTTCTGGAGCGAGTATCCTAAAGGTTTCCCTTTTAAGACATCGTATATCAACAGGGGACGCATGTATTAACGCGCCACATAGCTATCTACACCCCGAACAGAGTTAATGCTTCGGTGTGTAAGGGCTGAGAAAAGCTGGGAGCCGTTCCACAGCTAATCTCATCCGTGGCTACTTTTGGTACTCGAGACGTAAACAAACGGGCGCCATTGCTTAAATGACGTCACGACCGTCTTCATCCTTTGTTCAGTAGCTCGCCCTACTTAGACGGATTTTCCCTGTGCTTTACTTATCGCTTTGCATCTACGTTATGTCGCTACCTTCGGCCTCGCCTTCTTCTGGAAAGTTGAGTACAAGGTTCCAGTATTGTTTAGTTAAGCTCTGACCGTAAAGTAAATATTACTTTCCGAGATATTTGTTGTTTTGTGGCAGAGCTGTGCCTCTACCGAACCCGCCATTTTATGGCGTCGTTGTTGTTATGCATGCCTTATTTAGTTAGCCACAACAACGCTTCCGGCCTCAATTACTAATTGATAACATTAGTTTATTTAGTCTTCATAGCTAGGAACTTTTATATCGTGTTTTGACGCTTTTTATCGGTCATCGATTGACCTCATACCAGTCGGCTACTATAGCCCCCAGGCCAGAGCGCCTATATATAAGTGTTCATGCATGATTTTATTAGTGATCCTAGGCTAAGTTATGAAGATAGTGGCATTATTTTACAATACTTTCGACCGTGATGCAAGTGTTTTTTTTCGCCTTCAGGGACCATATAGGGGATAGGTTAGTTAGTGTCCCTTCCTAACCTAACCTACTTGTAGGACCCCTATATGCTTCCTTCATCCCCTGCCTTGGCATTCCCTCTGTTTAGCCTTGTTTCCCTTTCTAAGTAGAGGGATCAAGTGTCTAATGGAGTATTTATCGCCTCTCAGTCCTCCCTAAGGGAATGAACCCCCCTTAGGGTTGCATCCGAAAGTGAGGAAAGGCTAGCCCTTCCTCTATGGCTAGGAATAGTCTATGACTGTCCTGCGATAGCGATATGTCTTCTATCTTTCCTAGTTCAGGGCTCTTAGCCCTGCTCTAGGTTAGGTTTTGGAAGGTTACTCTGTCCCCTGCTGAAACTGTACCCATGCACCGTTTCAGCCTGGCTGCCTTATCTTAGGTTAGGGAGTGTCCTCCCTTTCCCTAGTGGCCGCTCTGGTACAGAACCCCTTCCTTGGAAGACTCTTCTCTTCTCCCCTCCCCACCTATCTCTTGTATAGCCTAGCCTACACTTAGGTTAGTCTATACCCATCTGTCCCCTGTCCTACAACTCCTCCTTAGGGTGGAGTGATAGGGCTACCTTGAGCTTCCATGTGCAGTCCGCTCTGGTACATATACCCTTCATAGTGTCCTATGGGGTTAGCCACTGGATGTGTTCTGCATGTGGAGGTCTCCCCCCTCTTTGGATGTCCCCTAGCCCTCCCTTGGGCTACCCTAGCTCCCGGTCCTCTGTGACCCCTGCTCCTGGGTGATAGAGCCTGCCTCTATCATGGGTACACCCTCTCAGGGGGGGATGTCTGGGAGTCCATGACTGGGCTTCTTACATCCCTCCCCCTGTCTCTCTCACTATCCGGGTGCCGGTCCCTTGCCGCCTCCACTGTCGGCGATACCCGCCTCCTACCTTGGTGACTCTCCCCTACCCTCATGCCGCCAGCCCCCCCGCTTGGCGGGGGACTGTCGACCGCCGCCGGCTCCCGCCGATGGCTCTCCTCCTTCCTCCTAGCTTCGCCGTCCGCCTGCCGGTCGGCCACCGGAGTGCCGGCATCCACTGCCAGCAACCTGGTTCAGCTATAACCATCCTTGTCCCAGTCACCAATCCGGCATCCTCCGACTGCTGGAGCCGCCGCTCCTCTGCCGGCGTGCCGCCGTTGTGCCGGCGGCCGCCACCCTGGTATTACTCTTGACTTACATTTTGTCTGTTCTAATGCCAGAAACTCTGCTGGAGCGGCCTCCAGCGTGCCGGAGGTCTGCCGGAACCTCCCGGAGGCGTCAAGACTACTTGCACCCCCTTCTACTAGCTATCACTTGTATACTGATAGCCCTACACTGCAAACAGATGGCCTGTTTACACTCTTTAGATCAGTGCCTTGGTACTGTTCTATTAGTAATCATGCTGTCTCTTTGCATTCTTCAAAATTCCAGCATGCTGCGTGCATCTTAGCGCGGCTGGTTGCCGGAAGCAGTTACCCTAAGGGACCTGTTAGCCCCCTAATTTGGGACTGAGTGATCTCGGTCCCAAACTTATCCTTGTTTTTTTCCATGGAATTCCATTGCCCTGTGGAATTTTAAGGAATACTATCCTGTGCCTTCGGCCATCTCGGATTATCCAGAGATAAAGCTTGCTGTAGCCAGCCGGGCGGGATGCATGGAGTATGTTTTCTTTACTACTTCAATCTCTCTGCATCACACCCTTTCATTAAGTTAAAATTAATAATTAATCTTAACTTAGCTTAAGAACCACTCTTATGACTCCCCCCATACTCATTTTCTCTTTCTTCCACAGGAGGAGCAGATGAAGTGTGACTTCGACTTCTGCGCTGTGAAACGCCCGCACTTCTACGGGCATACGGCTTGCAGGACTCACGCCCCTTGTGCTAACAAGAAAGGGGATCTGAAATTCTGGGACCCACTGAATTGTACGGTCTGCCAGGCTCACCTAGTTGATGCCTTCCATAACCCTCCCTCAGCGGAGGTCAGGGACACTTCTCGGGAGAAGCTACGCAAGTGGGTGCGTGGCTTCCAGAAGAATGCCACCGGACCGTACCTGGCCACTGAAGAAATGAGGTCACTCCTGTTCCCTAAGGCCTCCCCTGATTCAGTGGTACCCAAGGATGTGATCCCCACTGTCCAAATTACAGTGGAACCTGATGTTGTCATGGCCCAGTCCATGCACGAGTGCCGCCTGGATTCCGAAGATGACGAACATATGTCGGATGTCTCGGAAGACACGGAGAAGACCCTTATGGCTCAAGGAGCTGAAGATGACGAAGACCAGGTGGAATACGCCGAGTCAGAGCAAGAGGTCGCTCCTCCTTCCATCTCCGCCCCTACTCCTACACCGACGGAAGTGTCTATCCCGTCTACCTCCACGACCCCGGATCCCTCTTCATCCACTCAAGAAATGATCCGGTTGATTAGAGCCGTCATGGACGACAGGTTAAAGGAGAATCAGGAGTTCATCAGGTCCATGATGGGATCCAGAGAACCGAAGAGGATTTCGGTTAAGGATCTCCCCGCTTGCTCACATGCCAACCCATGGAGGTATTCTGAGCATATGGTTATCGCGACCGGCAGGATCTTCGTCAGCGACAAGATCGGCACGGTCCCTTTGGAAGACGTGGAGTTCTTCCCAAACTTCGAGGCCTAACCGGACTGTTACGTCCGACTTCGCTCTGAACCTGCCTCTAAAGAAGAGACCGAACCGAAGGAAGAGATAGTGTTCGATCTCGCGAAGGCCCAGGCTATGCTAGCCAACACGTTCAAGAGTAGGGGTTTTACCTGCTCTAAGCTTCCGGCCCTGAGCAAGAAGCACCCTACTTATGTCGCACCTGAAAATGCGGTACTTCCATTCTTGGAAAAGGCCTTCGCTGCGTGCCTTAAAGCTGTGGAAGAGGGGAAAGCCTGCCCTGCACTGGAGGAGTGCAGACCCTTCTCCATAGTTACTCCCCCTGACGCTCGACACTGGAAGGACATCCAGCATACGTTCGTCGTGGGAAAGCTAGATCCTGACGTCGCCGGACGTCAGTTTAACGAAGACCTCCCGAAGCTCAACGATCACCTCCTTCGTCGGGAACAAGATACGAAGGAGAGGCTCGCAGCATCCATGTCCCACCAAGTCCAACTTGAAATTATGGCCTGTGACACCAGAGTACCAGACCACTACATGGTACTTTCCAAATCCCACATGGCAACCCTGATGAAGGACTTGTACCACTTCATGAAGGCTAGGAGAGCCTGTCGTGAATTCGTGTTCGCAGGTGCCACTGTGAAACACGAACCCCGGAGGCTGATTTCCTCCAACATCTGGGGCAAACACCTCTTTCCTTCTGACCTTGTGAAGGAAATCACCGACAAAGCCGCCACGGAGAATAGGAACCTTCTCCACAAGTGGGGCATGTCAAGGAAGAGGAAACCCTCTCAGGACGACGGACCTCAACCTAAGAGGAAATCCTCAAAACAGAAACCCCAGCAACGTCAACCAAGACGTCAGTTTCCGGGACCCGCTACCTCCCAAGTGGCAGCTCAGCCACAACAGACCTTTCAATTGGTCACCCAACCGGTGTTGTCACAGTCACCGGTCTTCACCCCTGCTTTCGAGCAACAGACGACTACCTTTCGTCCCAAAGGTAGAGGCTCAAACAGAGGTGCAGGCAGAGACGCGTCTCGCCGTCCCTCCAGAGGCAGAGGAGGAAAGGGAGCTAGCGGCCGAGGCAGCAAGCCCTCGGGACACCAGAAGCAATGAAGTGCTTCCGGTGGGAGGAAGACTCCGCCAATTCCAGGATCGTTGGACCTTCGATCCCTGGGCACACAGCATCGTCAAGAAGGGTCTAGGCTGGAGTTGGACTCAACCACCCCCAACATTCCAGCAGTTCTTCCAACAATCAACCCCCCTCTAAGAAAAACACCAACGTTAAACCCAACATAACAAGACCACCTCTGAAGAAACCTACTGGTAATAATGTTAAATTAAAAACTGCTAATGGGAAGACCTCATCCAAGATGTCTTCCAGAAATAATCCATAGTTTTCTCCTCCATTTTGCAATGGAACTGTCAGGGTTTGAGGGCGAAATATGAAGAACTTTAGCTCCTAATTCATGAGCATTCCCCCATAATTGTATGTCACCAGGAGAGCAAGCTTGATGCTAATACCCCTTGTCCTCGCGAATATATTAGTTATAGGACACCTTATGATCATGAGTAGGGAGCCATGGCGGAAGTCTCATGTACATTCGTTGAGATGTTCCCCAAATACCTATATCTACACGTACAACCCTGCAGGCAGTTGTTGTACAAATTGATATAGGGAGAAAATATACAAAATGCTCTCTGTACTTACCTCCAAATGATATTTTATATGATGATTTAGCAGAGGTCATTCAACAACTCCCTCAACCTTTTCTCTTACTGGGAGATATGAATGGTAGACATCCTTTATGGGGTGATGTTTTGGCCAACACAAGGGGCAATATTATCTCATCAATTGTGGAGAATGAGGATGTGCGACTCCTTAATACAGGAGACCCCACACATTTCCATGTTCAGACAGGTACTTTGTCATGCATTGACCTTTCAATTGCTAGCTCTAACTGCCTTCTTGATTTTGATTGGAGGACATTAGATGATTGGCATACTAGTGATCATGCACCAATCATTATAAACACCAACAAAGGTCCGCCTTTGCGAAGATCGCCACGTTGGAATCTAGACAAGGCAGACTGGGTTAAATTTTCCGAGCTAAGTGAAATCGAAGGGAGAGCAGAACAGTTTGAAAGTGTTGATGATGCCATAGACTTACTGAATGGAACTCTTCATACAGCAGGAGTCAATTCAATTCCCAAAACAACAGGGTTATTCAAACGACGACCAGTCCCGTGGTGGTCTTCAGAACTAACTGCACTCCACAGAGCCACAAGAAGATCTCTAACACGATTGCGTAGACGCAGAACTGATGAGAATTTAACTATGTACAAGAAATGTAGAGCACAGTTCCGTCGTGCCATGAAAGAAGCAAGGCGCCAGTCATGGATGTCTTTTGTTTCCTCCATTAACAGTAGAACACCACCATCTTCTGTGTGGAGGAAAGTAAAAAAGATAGCTGGCAAATTCACCCCCAACCCACCACCAGTGTTGAAGGTGAATGGCCAGTATGTAACTGAAGCAAATGAAGTTAGCAATGCCCTGGTTAATCATTTTTCAAATGTATCCAGCAAGTGTGAAGGAGCCCCTGGTCACCAGTATAGGAGCACTGAAGAAAAGAAAATTTAAAATTTTGCAACAAGAAGGGAAGTCGTATAATTCTCCTTTCACTGAAAGAGAATTTGATTCCGCACTTGCTCATTGCAACGATACAGCCCCTGGACCCGATGGAATTCCATATGCAATGATTAAACATGTACATTTTAATACCAAGCTATTTATTTTAAGCATTATTAATAGAATATGGCATGATCATAGTTACCCAAGTGTTTGGGAACTAGCCATTATTTTAACCTTTTTAAAACCCGGTAAAGACAAGTTTTTAGCAGCAAACTATCGTCCTATTGCATTGACATCTTGTTTATGTAAAATCATGGAGAAGATGGTCAATGCAAGGCTGATATGGTACCTTGAAAAGAAAGGTATTTTATCACCGATTCAATGTGGATTCCGAAAAATGCACTCAACGACTGATGTGTTGATACGACTTGAGTCTTCTATTTGTGAAGCCTTTGCTTCCAAACAGCACCATGTTACAGTATTTTTTGACCTTGAAAAGGCATATGATACCACATGGAGATATGGTATTCTTAAAACCATTCATGAATTGGGATTGAGAGGAGAGCTGCCACTATTTATTCAGGCATTTCTATCACGTAGAGTTTTTCAAGTGAGAGTGGGGGAAACTCTATCAGAGAGTAAGTGCCAGGAAGAAGGAGTTCCTCAGGGTAGTGTGCTGAGTGTAACCCTTTTTGCACGGAGTTCCTCAGGGTAGTGTGCTGAGTGTAACCCTTTTTGCACTAGCAATTAATGGGATATCCTCAGCCATTCCCCAGGATGTTCTCTCAACATTATTTGTGGATGATCTCTCAATATCATTTGCTGGCACTAGAATGGCAATGGTTGAGAGAAAAATCCAACACTCTATTGATAAAATTATCCAGTGGGCTGACATGAATGGATTTAAGTTTTCGACAAGTAAAACTACCATTGTCCATTTTTGTCGTATCCGGGGAGTACATCCAGACCCGGATATATACATTAAAGGTCAACGGATACCATGTGTACCGGAAACCAAATTTTTAGGTTTGATATTTGACTGTAGACTTACATGGGTTTCTCACCTAAAAGCGCTAAAAGCTAAATGTGTTGAAGCTCTGAATATCTTAAAAGTATTGTCCCATACATCATGGGGGGCAGACCGCAATACTATTTTGAAATTATACAAGGCCTTGATTTTTTCCAAAATTAGTTATGGTTGTGAGGTATATTCTTCAGCCACCCCAAGCCGGTTAAAAATATTAGACTCGATACATCATGCAGGTATTAGATTGTCTACTGGAGCTTTTAAAACCTCGCCTATCCCAAGTCTCCTTGTTGATGCTGGAGAGTTTCCTCTAGACCTTTACCGAATGTCTTCATTCTTCGGTATTGGTTTAGATTGCAAAGACTCCCTAACTCTCTAGCCTTTCAGACTGCAAGCCTTGTGAGACACGCATCATACTTTGAGTTGCACCCAAAATCTCCTCAACCTTATGGCTTTCGGGTGAAACGATTATTAAATAGTCTGGATATAATTAGAAATAAGGTACTTCCATTCAAGGTATCATCAACGCCTCCATGGAAGTTACCAGAGATATCTTTTTGTAAATATTTTATTGGAGATAAGAAGAATATGTCAGACCTAGAAGCCAGGTCTCTTTTTAATGAACATGTTAAAGAACATAGAGGATCAACTTTTATCTATACTGATGGCTCCAAATCTGATGCTGGCTTTGGATTTGGAGTACATAGTAATGGTTTTAATTGTAGAGGTGCACTTCCTCTGACCGCTTCCATATTTACTGCCGAACTGTATGGCATATTAATCGCTATTGAGAAAATAGCGTTGGAGAAGGAGGGTAATTTTACAATTTTTAGTGATGCAAGGAGTGTCCTTCAAGCTATGGAAGTTTTTAATTCTAATAACCCTCTAGTTTTAAAGATTTTAGAATGGCTTTTTATTATTGGACGGAGAGGTATAACAGTTCAATTTTGTTGGGTTCCTGCACATGTAGGTGTGTCTGGGAATGAGAAGGCAGATTCACTGGCTAAGGAGGCTGCATCCGAGTTGCTGCCAAGAAGGTATCCCATTGCCTGTAATGATTTCTTACCTGACATCAAGAACTTGGTTTGCAATAAATGGCAACAGCAATGGGATAGTCAAGATGGCAATAAAATGCGAGAGATAACAAATGACATATCTCCTTGGAGGTATAATATGATGCCCCGAAAATGGGAGACGTCTCTTTGTCGTCTCCGTATTGGTCACACTCGGTTGACACACGAGTTTCTGCTGAAGGGCCAACACCAACCGTATTGTGATGACTGCTTAGTACCTCTAACAGTAAGGCATTTGTTGACCGAATGCCCCAATTATAACAACTTGCGGAATAGATATTTGTTTGAGGCTCGAGGTGAGGGTGGCAGGTTCATCCTAGCCAAGATTCTTGGAAATGATGTGTCCTACCATGCAAGTGGCATTTTTAGATTTATTTCAGAAGCAGGTCTTCTGAAAAATATTTAACTTTTATGACATTCAATTTTTATTATTTTAATTGAATACTATTTAATTTTTATTTAATTTTATTTTTTATTTTTGTATAGATAAATTAAATGTTACCGGCGTCAATGACCTTAGATGTCAGGATGCCTGAAAACTTTTAAATCATTCATTCATTGCTTAGAATTTATACATCTTTGTGTCTGAGCAAGTTAGACTATGCATGCCAAATATATGGGTCAGCTACAAAGACTTTACTTGGAAAACTTGATATTGTTCACAATGCTGGGCTTCGCATCTGCACAGGTGCTTACAGAACATCTCCCATTGACAGTCTCTATCATGATTCTGGCATACCTCCCCTTTCCATTCGCAGAGAGGAGTTGAGTTTGAGGTTTTTAGCTAGGTCCCTTGCTGTGAGAAACAATCCTAACTGTAAATATGTTAGGGCGCCTTTAGATCGGGCTCCTAACAGATCTAGAGTGCCTAAGCCTTTGGAAGTACAGCTGAAAAATGATGCTAGAGAAGTAGGCTTGTTAACAGCACAGATAGCAGAGGTAGGATATCCCAAGTCTCCTCCTTGGTGTAATCCACCTGTTAAAGTATGTTTTACGGCAGGAGGGAAAAATACCTTACCTAGTAGGGTAATGAAAAGTGAGTTTTTAAATCATGCTGCTCAACATCATGGGAAACATGTTTTTACAGATGGCTCCAAATCGGCTGCAGGAGTTGGAAGTGCAGCTGTGGTGGGGGATATTGTTATTAGAAGGAAACTCCCATCCTCTTGTTCAATTTTTACTGCTGAGCTGTACGCAATAATTCTCGCAGTCCAACATATTTTTAAAAATGGCAACCAAAATAGTTTTTATACAATTTTTACGGATTCCAATAGTGTTTTACTCTCATTAAAACAAATTATGCCAGGCCATCATCTAGTACAAGAGGTGCAGGACTGGTTAGTACTTCTGCAATCTAGGAAGAGTATCAGTGTTCACTTCTGTTGGGTTCCTGCCCATGTTGGGGTGGATGGGAATGAACAAGTTGATAAGGCAGCAAAGGAAGCTTCAGGGCTAAGTAATCCATCCCCCTTGAGTATTCCTTACAAAGATCCTAAAAGTGAGATTCATCTTTACTGTAAAAATAAGTGGCAAGCTCGATGGTCTGAACTGACCACCAATACAAAATTGAAACAAATCCACCCATTGGTGGATAAATGGTCATGTTGTAATTTTACAAGTAGAAGGGATACCATTATTTTAACTAGGCTGCGTATTGGCCATACACATGCAACGCACAATTATTTAATGAAGAGTGGGGAAGGGAGACAGGCCCCTCTTTGTACTACCTGTCAAGTGACAATGGATGTTAAACATATTTTAGTCGATTGTCCTGTTTTTAATCTCCAGAGGAGGACACATTTACTCCAGGACAAACCGTTAAGAGATATACTGGGGGAAAACTGTAATACCCTGAACTTGAGAAAATCTATACAAAGTATTGGGTTATATTACGAGCTATAATTGATTTTATTAATTTATTTATTTATTTTACCCTTTTAATCCCTATTTATTTCACATCTAGATTTTATTGTATGAAAGTGTTACGATTTGTATTAAAGGTTAAAATGATACTAAATGGTGTGAGTGTACATATATGATTGAATGATTTTTGTTATATAGCGCTGAATGGCCTTTGATGCCCCAGTGCTTGGCTTAATGCCTGAATCCCATATTCAATTCAACCATCGGTGTAGGGAGAGTGCAAGGCCATTCTCCAAGGGTTGTTTTTAGTGAAGGGCGGGAGCTTAGAGGCGTCCGGAATAACAAACTGCTGTTGTTGTGGCAATCCCTTTCTCATGAGGCTCTCCATGAGACCCTCTTGGGTCTGCAGTCTGTCGGTGATAGATGACATCATGGAGCCGATCTGAGACAGCAACTTAGATGAAAAGGCCTCCGGTTCAAAGACTGCCGGGGTAGTTGTAGGGGCTGTCTGCACTCCTGGGTCTTGAGAGGGAGAGGAGGTGACAGCAGAGTCTGTTGGGACTCTGGAGCGGGAAGTCTTTACGGACTTCAAAGACTTTGGTGGTTTAGAAGTCTTACGAGTCTTCAGTAAAGGTCTCTTCTGAGATTTGACCTTAGGGGGAATAGGCCGGGATCTGGTATCAGACCCGTGGGCCCCCGAGAAACCCTGAAAGGAAGAAACATTAGACGAAGTAGAGAAAGACGGGCTAAGGAGAGGAATCTTAGCCCGGGACCCACCTGCCTCACCTACCTCCCTACCTGGTTCTGGCTCATCAAGAGCCATAGGTTCAACATCAAGGTTCAAGGCGGTGACGTTGTCGACGAATGGGTCGTTGGTTGATTGCAGGTCCACCGGGAGGCCAAGGGTCGCGTTAATGTCCGCGATGATGGGGGCCGCAACATCCTTAGGAACTGCTGCTGATGATTTAGCGTTCGGGTAAATCAACTTACACCACTCCTCCGATAGAACATAAGGCTGCTTGGCCTTCACGTTGCGAGCATAGCCACCTACCCAGGCTTTCAGGGTTACCCAGGCCGAAGTCTTAGGAGACTGGGAACTCTGAAAGATATACTTTTATTAAGGATAGAGATCCGGAGAAGTGAAGATAGCATAGTTGATAAGGAATGAATCGATCAAAATTGTAAAAAGAAAGGGCATGGAAATTAAGGGTTAGACCATGTGTAACGTTGGATCGAAACCTTAGGGATACTCACCTCACTGAATCCAAGGAGAGGATGGTAACCAACTCGTAGCATATGAGGCAGTTGTCTGGATGCCATACCACCAAGTCATCCATCTGGATGCCGCAGTTGGCATGTGACTTGCACACATCGTGGCCGAAGGGTTGATGGAGAACGGCCGCGCAGGCTGTCATTTGGCAATGGACCATCTGTAATAATAACGATCCATGAGTACCCCATATAAGATATCCCACGAAGGAACCCGGAAGGTCTGGTTACTAAAATTAAGTCAGGATGCACTTCGACATATAGACTAAAGGTACGTTGTAAACAGCCTAAGATATTTCAGAAGAGACCCGGGGGGACCGGGTAAAGAATTAAGTCAGGATACACTTAAATATAAACTTAAGGATACATGTCGAATAGTTAAGACATCTCAGAATGGACCCGGGGGGGACCGGGTATTAAAATTAAGTCAGGATGCACTTAAATATAGACTAAGGGTACATGACAGTAAACTTAGAAAAATAACATCTGAGAAAGCATCTAATTCCGTAGTTTATGGTCATTCAAAAGAGTGTTGTCCATGGCGAACGATATAATATCCCGTCCATATTGCGGAAGAGTAGAGTCATAGTAGTAGGGTCGGTACCGTCAGACCTGGGAGACAGCTGCGGGCGGCCCGGGGGCCGAGCCAGCCGTCGGGGGGAGGTGAACGAAGGGAGGGAGGGAGGAGCCAAGGGATCCATCGCCCTCCCAACCCAACGATAGAAATGGCATCGCATATATCTTACTGTTTCTCTCCTTGTACCATTATTTAGTGTGGTTTTTGTGGACGGGACTCCACTCGCTGCCCTTCTTTACCTCTTCCTGAGTCTGCTAATACTTCAAGGTTTAGAATAGAGACATGTGGTTAATCCTAAGAGTACAGTTTATTTGTTCCTGGTCCTTTGATTGGAGAGATTGATTCAGCCTGAGCTGGAGTCAGTCATTGAAGTTGGATAGCAAATGGTTATCCAGTCATAGAACTTTCACTTTTGATTTTGCTGCTATTGTGTACACAAGTACAGACAGCGCTTGTCAAATGTATTTTTTTTTTTCTCTTTTCATGGAATGGAAGCAAGAAGTTCACGTTTGCTTGAGGAAGGATCAGCTGTAGATCCACATATCCTCTGTGCTTCCTGTAGGAGGCATGACTGTTTGCAGGCATCCCCATGTGCTGAGTGTAGGTCAATGGCCTCCTGTGCAGTGGCAGGCGTACTTCCTGAAGGGGAAGAAGTGAGCGAAACGTTTGACCGGGTAAGACTGGGCGACGCCAAAGAAGACACTGGGGGAATTCTATAGCTGCTGTTCTCTCCTCGAGGGGTGCGACCACTGCTGCCACCCGTGTGCCCCTGGATCAATCCGCTAGGAATACATTACAGGGGCATGAAAGCCTCAGAGCTACGTTGGTAAGTTTTTCTGGTTTTGCTGGTGTGTGGGGAATCCATAGCGTTTGCTGAACTCCTTCTTGAAATACTCTTTGCTCTTGACTCTGCAGGCCATTGATGACGAGTTTAACCTAAGGAAGTTTTTGGCTTCCTTAGAGTTTTTCTGGTAGGTCCTCCATGACTTTGTTGAGGGAGTTGGTAGCTAAGGCTACTGCTCCCCTGGTACCCCCTAGGCAATTGCAAGTGTGTCAAATATCCCCAACAATGCCAGTAGTTTAGGGTATGGTGGTTCCCCTACTTTCAGGGAGCTTGGTGGTTGGCCTTTAAGCCTAAGAAGGTGGTTACGTTGAGAGGTTTAGCAGGCGGTGCAAGATGAAGTAGAAGAGGGATTTTTTTCTCTTCAGGGTCATCCTTGAAGTCGAAGAAACCTTGACTTCCTTTATCTACCCCTCGATCTCTGCCCAAAGCTCCTCCTCGCTCTGTCTCCAGGGGATTGATCCAGCTGGAGCGGTGGCCCTTTAACCCAGGGACAACCCTTAGATTCGAAGGATGTTACTGTTTTCCCTAGCAAAGAGGTGCCTCCTTTTCTGCTGTGAGTCTTTCTCTTTTGATTAGCTGTTACAGATTTGGTCTTCCCTTGGTATCGCTGATCCTCTGTCAAAGGAAGGATTGTTAGTGTTGATACAGTTTGGAGCAGAGAGGAAATGCACTCTAGTTTCCTTGGAGCTGGACCTTGATCTTCCGAAGTGCTCCGAAGGTTTTTACCCAGGATATCCACAGCCATGCGCAACACAGTCTCTCCAACTCGGTCGCCGACTTCTCCTACTTCGGGTGTCATCTGTTCCTGCCTAGCTCGCCGACAACTCTGTTCCCCCCATGTTCTGAGTTAGTTTCGCTTGCGGAGGAGAGGTAAAGTCCGAGGCCTGTTCCTGTCGTTCTCGATTCCAGTGAGCTGGACGCTCTCCTGCTCCTCCTTGCCCTATCCGTTAAGGAGTTCAGGCGTTCTCTTCGCTTTCCTGAGGGATTACGGACGATCGCACCATCTTCTTTGCAGCGAGCTCTATGCGAGAGGTACCTAACTATTGACCAGCGCTTGCTTCCCTCATCTCGCAGCACTGATAGGAGGATCACCCAGAACATCTACCGCTATCCAGAAAGATCTCCGTCTTCCAGATTACACAGAGCTTAAGCACGTTTGCAGTCCCCTCCTCGTCATCGGGAGGCAGCTCACGAACCAGTTACAACTCTTCAACGAGTTCCATAACGAGACCAGTTTTTAGCTCTTGACTGCGCCCCATTCCATGACTCCTTGCCAACCCGATGCTACGCTTCACAAGAATGGCATTCCAGCTGTGAGACCTTTTCTTCATGCTCTTGGCCTCCCAAACGAGATCACCCTCCGCATGATCTCCCACCTACTTGTAGAACTCTTCTCGTGACTCTCCAGTAGCACGCAGGGCTGCAGATTTTAAAAACCGCACAGCATTACACAAGCAGCTCGTGATCACCCGGCAACTCATGACCATCCCACAGCAAGATCTCGCCTAGTAGCAGACCCTCGCCTAGTAGTGAACACTTGCCCAGTAACAAACACTCGCCTGGTAGTGAGCTCTCGCCCATTAGCAAGCACTCTTCCAGTGGTGAACACTTGCCCAGTAACATTTACTCTCCCAGCAGCGAACATTTGCCCAGTAACGAGCACTCTGCAGTAGCGAGCACTTGCCCGGCGATGAACGACTTCGCAGCACCATGTGCCCACGCAATGCATAGAAACGCAATAAAATGCAATCCAGTTATGCACTCTCCCAGAGCTCTACGTTCGCTCTAGCAAGATAGAACGAGACAGTATGCCCATTCTTGGACAGACAGGTAAGAGAGCACTGACTCTTCATAGGCTATCCTCAGCCTATAGTCATTCCAATGAACCACTATACTCTGTCCCAGCCTTTGTTAAGGATGTTCCATGGTTTGGCGATTTGGTAAGAGCACTTTGCCTGGGAGTTACTGGTTTGCTTTAGTGTCCCGCAGGTAAGCTTGGACCAGTAGCCTTGACCAGCACATCTTGCATCCTGTTGCAGGCTTCTGTTCCTTCAAAGTTCTCCTCCTTCTGACCCAAGGCGGAGGATTTCGGTTCCGGTCCCACCTCAGGAACATCAATCCCTGATGATTGTGTCACCTATCAGATCAAGGTGCGCAACCTTACTCTATCTTTGGAGACGGGGCAACAAGATTTCTCCCAGTTGGAGATAACACCTATGACCTATGATGCCAACCAAGAATAGGAGAAGGCAGAGGAATCCTACTCCTCCTCCAGGAGACACCCTACACCCCCACACTAACCAGTGTTTGAGATCCCCAGGGAGATCTTTTTCACTGATTCCTACAGACTGTCACCCATCAATGTCGTCACTCAAGAACAGCGCGTTTAATTCAAGGGAGAAGAGCAGCCTTCACACGTCTCTCCACCAAGGATACTTTTGAATCCTTCAGACGCAAGGAGAATACAAGACCTTCCCTGCTGGCAGACTTCCTTCCCCCTCTTAGGGAGAGTAAGAACTTGAAGACCGTGCCAAAGAACCATTCTGCTAGAACATCGACTCAGCCTCACGTAAGGGTAAGC
>NC_090767.1:57917278-57931536 GCF_036898095.1 Palaemon carinicauda | reverse complement strand
CTTCTTATGGCTTTCTTTCCCAGCTTAGTCTAAACCTCGTCTTGTAAGACCCTCTAAAGTACAATGACTGGATCATCTGAATCTGATTGAGAGGAGAGCGACAATTGGTGAACGGGACAGAGTTCCCAGAGCAAAACGCCTCTACTGTCCAGGGATCTGCCCTGTAGAATTGACACCTTGTTCAGTGACTTGAGGGGAATTGTCCACGGCGACGAAAGGAATGAGACGAGGTGCCCTGTCTTCTGTAATAAGGATGGCCGGGGCTAACCTAGGCTTAGTGGAGGCCATACTAGCGTCTTAAATTGAAGCTACTCGTCAAAAGAAGGTGGTTTGGCTCGCTTCTCAACCACTGCTACGCCTTCTTAAGGAGGGAAAAAGGTCGGGCATTACTTCAACGGTGTTTTATACCAAGTCAACGCATCCCAAGACGCCATCTGACAAACCGTCTTATTTATCACTGCATCCCGACGCTTGAAGATGCAATTGCTCCACTGGAGGAGGGAACACTGGTGGATCAAAAATCCAAGAGCCTTGGCCAGTTAAAGAACGAATTCTTCGTATTGTTTCCTTTTCTTGGAATCGGTGAGGTTTTCCGAAACCACAAAATAGTAGTCTATGCCTGATCCATGGTCCAACCATGAACATAGTTGCAAGGCCAACATAGCAGTTGTTTTGAAGTTCAAACTCTGAATTCTCTATTCAAGGAGAAATCTTCAGAATCATTTTGAGCTAAATGTCATAATGAGTTTCTGTCATGTCATAAGGTAGCTATGAAGGTTCTTATACCATTTGCGACATCGCATCTTTATGATGTCTCTCCATTCTAAACCATGAGGTTCAGATAAAAATATAGGAAGAGGGAAGGAAGGCCGCCCCCCCCTCAAACACAACCGGCATAGAGTATAGCACTCACTTCTCAGTTACAGCACTTGTCTTTCAATGGGATGTAAAACTGTAGGAATAAAACTATGTCAATTCTATCGATTTGTCTCTTGAACTTGATGCCATCTCTCTTTTTTAATCCTTTAAGTAGTAACGAAAACTTCACATTTTAAAAATGATTTGCCCTCCGGCTGTCAGCAACCCAGGACAAGGATGTACAGTACAATCTGGTAAGAGGAGAAACGGTGCATCTTGCCCTAGCATCCCGTGACCCAAAGAATAACATATAATGGGTCACGTCCCTCCGTGTTGAGTATCACTATCATGATATCAGGGTCTATGATTGATTGATTGATTTTTTTTTCTGGCATCCTTATCAGGGTCTATGAACGACCATGCGAAGGCTAGTGTATGGTTTTAACATTTGCACTGAAAAACATTGTTCCCTCTTGGAAAGAATGGGGATGACACTTCTACCTACAGTAAAAAACTACTTGTCAGTAGTAAGTAGTATTGTGTGTGTGTTTGTAGATTGCCTTACCTTGTGTAAGACACAGGCTCTTGCCGTTGGGCAGACCGTAAGTAAGTAGTAGGTTGGCCAGGGCACTAGCCACCCGTTGAGACACTACTGCTAGAGAGTTATTGGGTCCTTTTACTGGCCAGACATTATTTCATTGGATCCCTCTCTGGTTACAGCTAATTTTCGGCCTATTCTTTACACTTCTCCTCTATCCTCATACATATGACAAGGCTGAGATTATCAAACAATTCTTCTTTGCTCGAAGGGGTTCACTACTGCACTGTAATTGTTCAGTGGGTACTTTCCTCTTAAGGGTGAGGGGAGAAGAAACACTCTAGCTATGGTAAGCAGCTCTTCCAGGAGGAGGACGCTTCAAAATCAAACCATTGTTTTCTAGTCTTGGGTAGTGCCATAACCTCTGTACCATGGTCTTTTACTGTCCTGGGTTAGAGTTCTCTTGGTTTGGGGTACACTCGAGCACACTATTCTTTCTTATTTTTCTTCCTGTTTTTTTTTCTTTTAAGTTTTTTTTGGTTATATGTGAAAGATCTAATTTAATGTTGTTTCTGTTCTTAAAATATTTGATTTTTTATTTTGTTAGTTCTCTTGTTGTTTGTTTATTTCCTTGTTTCCTTTCCTCACTAGGCTTTTTTTCCTGTTGGAGCCCTTGGACTTATAGTATCCTGCTTTTCCTACTAGGGGTGTAGCTTAGCTTGTAATAATAATAATAATAATAATAATAATAATAACGATGATGATGATGAAAAGAGAAAAAAAAACAGCTAACTTGTACATTAAACTACTTGTCTTGTAAAGACCTAGGCTTGCTACATCACTTGCTGGGTAGTTACCAAAAGTCCTATTGAAAAGGTGTGCAAAGACCTATTGATGCGATCCTTTAGATATATTGCGCTATAAGATAGTTTATCTCTTCCAGACATCACAAATTTTAAAATGTGTATTTTTTCTAACTATACAGAGTCATTTAAAATGTGTATGCTTTAGCGTGCAAGTTGGTACGGCCTATGGAGAATCATTGAAGATCTGGTAGCCAATATGGCATGCCCTACTCCGTCTTGTATTGGATCGACAGGCTGAGGCTTCAAGTGGGGAACCACTTAAATAACTCTGGCTGGGACTTGCGTGGTGGATGCAGAGGGAATTAAACTCAAATGACCAGATTGTGGTTAGGCGGACTCGCCACTAATTTGCTGTATGGCAGATGCCTCTCATGCACCCCTGTACAGTATGAAGACGTACATGCCTCACTAAGTCATACCCTTTGTTGCTGTTGATGACTTGCCACACTATTATGTTGGCGCTCTGGCCTGAGGATGAAATCATGATGTTGAACTTGGTGAGTATCCTTCACCTGAAAGAACACTTTTAACGTTGCTGTCGGAGAAGATTTAGGTGGCATACGTTGGACATCATGAAGACGTGCCCCTCGAGGTGTAAGTGGGGATTACACTCCAGAGGCGTATAACCTGAGAACTCACTTTGAGACCTCAGTTCCTATGTAAACAGCTGGCTGTTTGAGTCCAGAGCACTGAAAGGTGGTGAAATCAATGGCGCAGCATGGTGCTCCTCAGCCATAGTGCAGCGAGCATCAGTTGGAGTACACCGAAAGACCAGGGACAAAGAGGTAGCAAGGGGGATCAGCCTCCAACGTAGCATCTTACTTCACTATGGACGGCAGAAGAATCTACGTCTTCAAATTAAACCTGGAGAATTGCATGGTCACTGTCTTTCATCGGCTAGCCTGGTGGCAGACTTAACAACGAAGGCTCAGTCAAGGGAATTTCAGGAATTACAGTAGGAAATCTCAACTTCCTTCGAAAGTCCCCCGGCGGACGTCCTTCCACATTAGGACAAGTTGCCATCACACACACTTGCTTTGCACTCATTCTGAAAGACAAGAGAACGAATTAACCCAAAAATGATGAGAACTTAAAAAGATAAAAAATGGTCGTCGGCACGTCCCGAGTTAGAGTGGAATACCCACTTCAAGCCACAGCCTGTCGACTCGACACATAGGGCATGCCATATTGGTTGCAATGAATTTTCAATGGACATACCATCTTGCGTGCTAGAGTTTACCCATTTTCAATGCCTCTCATTTGTTTTTTTATAGGAACAAACCAGCTTTAAAAACTTGGGTCGCTGAGTGGCAGCGATTAGTCTGACATCTTGTGCTTGGGGATTCATTTCAGAGGAGAATTCCCTTTTGTACTTATCAGCTTTGAGAATCTCGCTAAGCCAAGAGAGTTGTGTCTCTTTCGTCATTTCCGTACTTAACAAAAGGTGTAGTACTGTAGGAAAGCACTATCGGGTACGCTTTAAGTACAGTATAATCGGAGAGCCATTACAGGACAGAGTAACAGATCATCAGGATTATCGGGTTCCTTCTTAAGCAAAGAAGGAACAAAGTCGGGTACAAAGAGGAACGACAGCAGCCTCCAACTATTATTGTGTGCTCTTGCTTGGACTGTATCAATACTCATGTCCAAGTACTGAAGACAACTTTGAGGATCCAGGACTGACTTCGAGATTTATCCAGGCTCCACTTCCTTTAGAAAACTCAAAAAGAAGATCTCTGTGGTGAAGAGTCTGAGCTTTGGACTCTGCCAGTAACAGCCAATAGTCAAGGTAATGCCAAAGTCTTGTGCCCATGATGTGAGCCCAGGACTACACCAGGGTGAAGTCTCTTGTGAACACTTGTGGGGCTGTAGACAGGCCAAATCAAAGGACTCTAAATTGGAGTCTCCCTTCTCCCTAGACCAAAGCAGAGATACTTTCTTGATCTTGGATGGGATGGGGTTTGAAAGTACACGTCTTTGAGGTCTTTGTACAGCAGGAAGTCGTTTTGTCTGATTGCTTGTAGGACTGTGCTGTGAATCTCCATTTTGTATAGTGTTTAAAGAACTAAACAGTTCAAGTGAGACAAGTGGATGAATGGTTTCCAACCCCTGACAACTTTTTGACCACGAACAAGTTGCAGTAGAAGCCTGGAGACTTATCATAGACTTCCTATGTCATTTTCCATATATTTTACTTTACTGTCAAGAGAACCAACTAGCATCAATTGCAAACCAATGACTGGTATTTAATAGAAACATTTTTACCAGCATAGTCTGAACCTCGTCTTCTAAGAGAAGGTCTTTGGAGGACCCTCTCTAGTACAATATCTCGATCTTTTGAATCTGATTGCGAGGAGGGCAACAGTTGGTGAACGGGAAGGAGTACCCAGATCAAAACACCTCGACCATCCAGGGACCTTGTCCAATGACCTGACAGGCACTCCCCTTAAGTGGTGTCATGAGGGAAATTCCTTCCCTAACGTGAACTTCTGCCGACCAAGACCACTCTTGTAGGATTATCCATGGCAACGAAATGAATGAGAAAAGTTGCCTTGTCTTCTGTAATGAGGATAGCCGGCCTTTGGAAAAAGCCTGCCACGCTGCTAAAGCTGTTTAGGTGGGGGGGGGGGATTGACTTGGGTTTAGTGGAATCCGTAGAAGCTTTTTAACCTGTAGCTGCTCATTGAAAGAAGGTGGTTTGGCCCACTTTCTACCACTTCTCGACCACTTCTGCACCTTCTTCAGGAGGGAAAAAGGTCTGGCATTACGTCAACATTGTGTTATGCCAAGTCAACGTATCCCGAGACGCCATCTGACGAACCATCTTGTTTATCACTGCATCTGACGCTTGAAGATGCATTTGTTCCACAGAAGGGAACACTGGTGGGTAAAACATTCAAGGGACTCAGGCCGTGAACAATAGAGTTCTTTGGACTGTTTCCTTTTCTTTGAGAGGTTTTCCAAAACTGTAAAGTAGGAGACATGCCTGCAAGGCCAACATAGCAGCAGTTTCTAAGTTCACACACTCATCTGCAGAGAAGACTTTTGGTTGCCTAGCCAACTTCTCGCTGGACATCTCCAGGATCAAGGTAGCTTTGTCCAATTAAGAGGCAATGAGTTGGAATGAGTCCCCCTTTTGTGACGTAAAATTTTGTACTTTCTGGAGGGCGGGAGGTGTCAGTTTGGACAACATTTCAGACTAAAGGGAGTCTTTAGAGGCTGACACTTGCTGTTATATCCTCCAGATAGTATTTACAGCCTCTTAAGACCACAGCTGTGCTATTTGGTTCCTTGAGTTATAAGCCTCATGAAAAAAAGCATCAATCGTTATCTTTCTCCCCGGAAAGGAAGCTCTAGGTGCACCACTGAAGTTACTGTATGTTCCGTAACTGGAATACAAACCACGCTATTTATTAGGGGTTATACTTTTGGCGGAGCTGTAATGAGGAGCCATTAAAATTTAGCGAGGATTAACTACCCACACCGTTAGTTAGCGGGGGTAGGGGGGGGGTTAGCTTGCTACTACTCCCGTTCACACACCTGTGATTTAGTCACTTTACTTTTGGGTCGGTTGGAGAGCGGTTGTTTCCTCTCTCCCTCCTCGCCTTTTCTGGACTGTCATTAATTTTTGTCTTTTAACTTACTTTTTCTTATACATGTATATATATGAAAACATTCTTAATGTTTGTGTAACTATGTGTACAGAAATGTGATAAGTTTCCTTTTAAGTGTTTGTGCTGTGTGTGTGATACATAAACGACGACACTTGCGTAGATTAGCAAGGCCAGCACAGTTCCACTTCGTGGGGAACGACCTCTCCCTCTTTGGTCCATAGGTCTTCCCATCGGCAAATAACCGTTAACTCGGCCGGCGCAGGGGAATCATCATCGCCTGGACCCTCTTCATTCAACTATTGCCTTCGCCTTTTCCCTTTTCCTACAGGAAACATGGATTTCTGAGCGAAGGGAATGTGGCCTCTCAGAGATTGACTACGGTCTTTCTCCTCTCGAGGTCGTTCACCTTTACAACAACAGTGTACTATTGGGGAAGCTCCTTTCCCGTGTGCGGGTTAGGTTGCTCTTCCGATTGTTTGTCTCAGTTATCTTTAGTGAAATTATAATTGTAATTTCAACTTTTCAGCTTTTCTCCGTGGGGAACACTTCCCTTCGGAGGATCAGTAATTCTCACTATTAGTGAATATTCTTAGCTGATTTAAATAATTGTAATTCTGTTTTGTTCCATAACTGAAATACAAACCACGCTATTTAATATGGGTTATTACTTCGGCGGAGCTGAAATGACGAGCCATTAGAGTTGCAACGAGGGTTTACCACCCCACCGCCCGTTTAGCGGGGGGTAGGGAGGGGTATCTTGCTACCCCCCCCCCTCACACACACATGTGAATACTTCACTTTGCTTTTGGCTCGGGTGATGAACAGACGTGTCTGCTCTCACCCTCGCTTTGACTGCCATTAATCTGTTTTGCTTTTTCTTTCTACAGAGTGTGTGAAGTTGGCCTCTATTAATATGCGTACGTGTCCTGGTTTACCTGACCTCCCTTGTGGGACCTTTATGTCTGCAGTAGACACAGATCCTCACACCTTGTGTCCTCATTGTAGGGGCCAACGGTGTGAAAAGGGTAATGTATGCGGTGAGTGTAGGGAGTGGTCTACCTCCCAGTGAGAGAGGTTTGCCCGGTACCGGAAGAAGAAGTCCAAAGGGGATATTTCTCCTCCAAAGGCTTTTTCGAAGAGAGAAAATCCCAAGGCCTCTTCTTCCGTAGTCCAAACCTCCTCCGAAGCTCCCACTCGATTGGTCTCTTCCGAGAGGCCGTCGAAGGGGAGCGTAGACCGTTGTTCTGTTGACCAATCACGGGGTGCGGGAGAGATAGGGGCCTCCCATAGCGAGGGAGCTGCCCCTCCTCCCTCGGAGGAGGACATTGATTTCCTTTGCCTAATCGTGATTTGTTACAGCTTTGGTCTTCCTTGGGACTTCAGGGTTCGCCTTCCAAGGAAGCCCTGTTTGATATGATCAAGCTGGGAGCAGCTGTTAAACAATCGCCGGCGATAGCAGACATAGATCCTCTGTCTATCGTCGACGTTGTTATAACGGAGGCCTCCGGTGTGTCGGATCAAACTGCTCCTGTTGTTGCTGAGGTAGCTGAAGGCTCTGATTCCCCCTCTGAACATCTTTCGAGGGTGGAACTTAGTCCTACGGTCTCTCCTGCTGGTGACTCTCCCCCCCCCGGGGAGTTCACTTACAGAGACTCCTCTGCGGAGGCCTTACGAAGGTCAGCTTGCTGATCCCACGATCTCTAGAGGGCGTATAAGGCGAAAGGCTCGTCCTCCCCTTCGCCGTAGAGGACTTCCTTCTCCTCACAAGGGAGTTAGGAGGTGCCTTTTCGGCTCGTCGTCCCCGCAGTCCTCTGCGGAGGAGACTCACCGTTCACCGAACCTGCCAGCTACCACCTTAGACCTCTCCGAAGATCGTTGTGATCTCCTTCGGTGGAAGGTCGTCCTTCGGGACTCCCTGACTTGTCACCCTCCAGACCTGCTGTCCGGCCATCACCCTTCAAGGCTGCTGATCCTGCCATTGTACAGGCACTGGTCCCTTCGGGGCACAAGAGACTTGAGCGCAAAACTCTGCCTCAATCCTGTAAGCGCCAGGCACCTCCTGCGCGCCGTTTTGCTGCTGTTCCTGACTTAGTGCCACTGCACTCTCTTGTGAGCGCTCCTGCTCCTGTTCTTACGCGCCAGGTTCCCCCTGCGCTCACGATCTCTTGCGCGCCCACGATCTCCTGCGCGCCCTCCTGCAGTTCCTGTTATAGTGCGCCAGTGCTCTCCTGCGCTCACCTGCCACATCGCTCAAGCGCGCTCCTATTCGTCAGCGCTCTCCAGTGCCTCAGCGCACTTCTGGAATTAAGCGCACAGCTACAGTTCCTGACACAGCGCAAGCTCTCACCAGCGTTCTCCTGCGCTCTCCTACATTCCAGCGCTGCGCAGTACAGGAGGTACCTAAGTTAGCGCACGGGCGCTCACAGGTACCCGTGCCTTCTTCCTCCAAACTGCGCATGCCATGCGCGCCCAACTCGGCAGCGCACACCAGTGCGCCCGAATCCAGTTGCGCGCCCATCACAGCAGCACACACCCTTACGCCCGCATCCTGATGCGCGCCCACGATCTCCTGCGCTCCCACGTTCTCCTCAGAGGGCAGTTCCTGCACCACCTGCGCGACGTTCTCCTACGCGCCAGCGCGCAAGCTCACCTTTGCGCTCTCACGAGGCTGCGCAATCGCGCCCTCGCCCCGTGCTTCCTGACACACGCGCTCCATGCCCACGCACTAGGAATACAGTATTTCTCCTGTGCACGCGCGCCCAATAGTTTCGCCCGCACTGACTCATCAGCTAGTTCCTGTGCGCCCGCGCGAGCAGAAGGTTGCTCACACTCCAGCTCCTATCCAGCCTTCAACCCCGCCCCACGTTACAGCTCCTGCGCGCCGCATGCCCTCGTCATCACCTATGCGCGCTCACGCGCCCTCGCCCTCGCGCGCGAAGTTCCTGTCTCGCACGATCCTTCCGCGAGCGATCCAGGGCAGGGCTCGGCTCATCGCGCAACCACCAGCGCGATTTACGCCGCGATCCCGCACGCGACTTCATGGGGCTTCAGGCAGACAGATCATCTTCTCGTTCCCCCCTTCGCAAGCGCAGAACAGCGCGCTCGCCGGAGGAGGGGAGGTTCCCGGACAGGTCTAAAAACTCTTTCAGCTCCGTTTCAGGCGAACCCTCGTTTGTCGACTCCTCCTAGGGATCGATCCCCTTCCCTCCAGAGGGAGTGTCTCACAGCGCGACTGTCAGCCAACAGCCCTGGTTTGGTACCATAGAGCTCTCATGCAGGCTTTTAAGCCTGTGTTCTCTGAACTAGGTCACAAAGCAGTGGCTACCTCGTCTCCCCTGAAGAGGAAGAGAGGAGTCCCCTCTGTGGTGACCTCTCCAAGGGCTAAGCTGTCTCCTCGGAAATCCTTGCGCAAGGCTCCCTCTCCCCCCCAGGCTTTTTCTCCCTCCCCTGCGGACGAGGATTTCCCATCCTCAGGGGAGTCGGACGAGCCTGTCCGTTCCCCCATCGCACCAATGGGGGAAACTCCGCTTCTCCCTGAGAAGTCTCCTCACACGGGGTTGGAGAAGAGCCTGCATCCATCGTTGCTTGAGTCCTGTATCCCTGCCAGGAGGGAGCCGAAGGACTCAAAACTTTGCATAAGTCTTCTGTAAGGATCAGACAGGAACCAGCTAGACATTCGGAGAATGTCCACGTGTCCCTCCAGGAAGAGCCACTGGGGACTGGAGACTTTGCTGCTAGCCCTTCGGGAGGAGAGCATCAAGAGTCAGAACATGTGGTCTGGCAAGTTCTGACACTCATGAGAAATCTCAACGGGTTTCCAGACCCTGAGATTCCTCCTCGTGAGGGTAAGGACACGGTCTTGGACCGAGTCTACGGCACCCAGAAGCCCTTTAAGGTCAGTGCAGCCTTGCCCTGGTCACAAGGGATGAAGAGTGCCGGAGACAAGGTCGAAGGCCAGCTCTCCGAGCTTGCCTCCTCCAACAGATCCAGCGCCGGTAACAAGCTCCTCCCTCCTCCTCGAGTCCACCAGAGGAGGTATTTTGAGATCTTAGAGGAGACTTGTTTGAGTCTTCCCATTCACCATTCTGTGGAAGAACTCACTGGGGGAGTCCCTCTAGAGAGACTTTCCAACCGGCAGGTTTCGTATTCTGCTACTGAGATCTTAAGCCAGGAGAAGGTGGCGAAGTGTGCCATGTAGGCAACTTTGTGACTTGACATCTGGCTGGGGTCTCTGGGCATCCTGGTGTGGTCTGAGGACCTGTCCAAAGAAAGCACCAGGAAGCCACTGGAGACATTCTTACTCTCTGGCACGTGGACCATCGAGTTTCTGGCCCACCAAGTCTCGAGCTTGTGGGCCAATACGATCCTGAAACATCGAGACGCAGTTGCCGAGAGATTCCACCAGAAAGTCCCCTGTTCCGACGCTAGCAGGCTCAGACACACTTCCATGCTCGGTAAGAGTCTGTTCGAGCCTAAGGACGTGGAGCTAGCCGCTGAGAGGTGGAGGAAGTCCAACCAGGACTCCCTCCTCCATAGGGCCCTGACATCGAGGCCCTACAAACTTCCAGAAACTCAACAGCCCCGACCAGCTAAGAATACGAAAAAGACGACAGCAGCAAAGCCAAAGGTGTCTAAGCCCTTTCCCGTCAAGGACAGGAAGGGCAGGAAGTCCTCCAGCTGAGAAAAAAAATCCTAGAGGGAGCGGCCGAGGCCGTAAACGCTCCTGACGTCGCCGGACGTCAGTTTAACGAAGACCTCCCTAAGCTCAACGATCACCTCCTTCGTCGGGAACAAGACACGAAGGAGAGGCTCGCAGCATCTATGTCTCACCAAGTCCAACTTGAAATTATGGCCTGTGACACCAGAGTACCAGACCACTACATGGTACTCTCCAAATCCCACATGACAACCGTGATGAAGGACTTGTACCACTTCATAAAGGCTCGGAGAGCCTGTCGTGAATTCGTGTTCGCAGGTGCCACTGTGAAACACGAACCCCGGAGGCTGATTTCCTCCAACATCTGGGGCAAACACCTCTTTCCTTCTGACCTTGTGAAGGAAATCACCGACAAAGCCGCCACGGAGAATAGGAACCTTCTCCACAAGTGGGGCATGTCAAGAAAAAGGAAACCCTCTCAGGACGAAGGACCTCAACCTAAGAGGAAATCCCAAAAACAGAAACCCCAGCAACGTCAACATAGACGTCAGTTTCCGGGACCCGCTACCTCCCAAGTGGCAGCTCAGCCACAACAGACCTTTCAATTGGTCCCCCAACCGGTGTTGTCACCGGTCTTCACCCCTGCTTTCGAACAACAGACAACTACCTTTCGTCCCAAAGGTAGAGGCTCGAACAGAGGTGCAAGCAGAGACGCATCTCGCCGTCCCTCCAGAGGCAGAGGAGGAAAGGGAGCTAGCGGCCGAGGCAGCAAGCCCTCGGGACACCAGAAGCAATGAAGTGCTTCCGGTGGGAGGAAGACTCCGCCAATTCCAGGATCGTTGAACCTTCGATCCCTGGGCACACAGCATCGTCAAGAAGGGTCTAGGCTGGAGTTGGACTCAACCACCCCCAACCTTCCAGCAATTCTTCCAACAATCAACCCCCCTTCTGGAAGAATATGTCCTAGATCTCTTGAACAAGAAGGTGATAAGGAAGGTAAAGTCCACCAGGTTCCAAGGGAGACTGTTTTGTGTCCCCAAGAAAGACTCCGACAAACTCAGAGTCATTCTGGACTTATCCCCCCTCAACAAGTTCATAGCGAACGACAAGTTCAAGATGCTGACTCTTCATCAGATAAGGACCCTTCTGCCTCGAGGTTCCTACACGGTCTCCATAGACCTGGCGGATGCCTACTGGCACGTTCCAATGAACCATCACGCTTCCTCCTACCTAGGATTTCGACTCCAAAGGAAAAGCTACGCCTTCCGGGCCATGCCCTTCGGCCTCAACGTGGCCCCTCGGATCTTCACAAAGCTGGCGGACGCCATAGTACAACAGCTCCGCCTCCGAAACGTCCAGGTGATGGCCTACCTCGACGACTGGCTAGTCTGGGCTCCATCGCCCGAAGATTGTGTAAAATCTTGCAACAAAGTCACCCAGTACCTAGAACACCTGGGATTCAAGATCAACGAGAAGAAATCTCGCCTCTCTCCAGCTCAGAAGTTCCAGTGGTTGGGAATCCAATGGAACCTTCAGTCACACCGCCTTTCCATCCCCCAGAAGAAAAGGAAGGAAATAGCAGGGTCTGTCAAGCGACTGCTGAAATCCAAACGAATTTCAAGACGCCAGCAGGAACGAGTTCTAGGCTCTCTACAGTTTGCCTCAGTGACAAACCCAGTGCTTCGTGCACAGCTAAAGGATGCCGCGGGAGTCTGGAGACGTTCTGCATCCATCGCTCGAAGAGACCTCAAGAGACGGCTTCCAAACAGACTTCGACTTCTCCTAAAGCCGTGGTCAGAATCAAAGGCCCTGAAAAGGTCCATGCCTCTCCAACACCCTCCTCCATCACTCAACATCCACACGGACGCTTCGCGGGAGGGTTGGGGAGGTCACTCCCACCAAAAACAGGCTCAAGGCACCTGGTCTCCCCTGTTCAAGACGTTCCATATAAACATCTTGGAGGCCATGGCGGTCCTTCTAACTCTGAAGAAATTATCCCCGCCGCCCTCGATCCACATTCGTCTAACCCTAGACAACTCGGTGGTAGTTCGTTGTCTCAATCGCCAGGGCTCAAGATCGCCCCAGATAAATCAGGTGCTTCTCCCAATCTTCCGTCTGGCGGAGAAGAAGAAGTGGCACCTGTCTGCAGTTCACCTACAAGGATTCCGCAACGTGACAGCGGATGCTCTATCGCGGACAAACCCGATAGAGTCGGAATGGTCTCTAGACGCAAGATCATTCTCCTTCATCTCTCACCAAGTCCCAGAACTTCAGATAGATCTCTTTGCAACGAGCGACAACAATCAACTTCCTCGGTATGTGGCCCCGTACGAGGACCCCAAGGCAGAAGCAGTGGATGCCATGTCACTGGACTGGAACAGATGGTCCAAGATCTACCTGTTCCCTCCCACCAACCTTCTGTTGAAAGTCCTCTCCAAACTGAGAACCTTCAAAGGGACAGCGGCCCTAGTGGCTCCCAAGTGGCCCCGGAGCAACTGGTACCCCCTGGTCCTGGAGCTGCAGCCCAAGCTGATCCCTCTCCCGGGCCCAGTTCTCTCCCAACAAGTACAGAAGTCGACTGTCTTCGCTTCATCATCGAAAATCAAGGACCTTCATCTCATGATTTTCTCTCCCTAGCCGCAAAGAAGAGGTTTGGGATCTCGAAGAAAAGTCTGGACTTCCTAGAGGAATACAAGACCGAATCCACAAGACGGCAATACGAATCATCCTGGAGGAAATGGGTCTCCTTCGTCAAGACAAAAAATCCTAAAGAAATCACGATTGATTTCTGCATGTCCTTCTTTATTCACCTTCATGGACAGGGATTAGCAGCCAATACGATTTCAACCTGCAAATCAGCCTTGACCAGACCAATCCTATATGCTCTCCAAATTGATCTGTCCAGCGACATCTTCAACAAACTAAGCACCCCCACCGAAACCGGTCTCCTGGTCACTAGACAAGGTGCTCCATTTCGCCTCCAACTTGGATAATGATTCATGCCCTCTCAAGGATCTGACTCAGAAAGTTATATTTCTCTTTGCTCTTGCTTCGGGAGCTCGAGTCAGCGAAATAGTGGCATTATCAAGAGAAGACGGACACATCCTGTTTACCGATACAGGAGACGTTACCCTCTCCCCTGATCCGACGTTTCTCGCCAAAAATGAATTACCCACCAAAAGATGGGGCCCCTGGAGAATATGCCCCCTGAAGGAAGATGCCTCTCTATGCCCAGTAGAGAGCCTCAAGGTCTATCTTCGCAGAACTTCGAACTTTGGTGGAGGCCAACTCTTCAAAGGAGAAACATCGGGCAGCGACCTGTCACTGAAACAATTAAGAGCGAAAATCACCTACTTCATTCGCAGAGCAGATCCTGACAGTACACCCGCTGGTCATGATCCTAGGAAAGTTGCATCATCTCTGAATTTCTTTCAGAGTATGGACTTTGAAAGCCTTAAGAACTTCACAGGCTGGAAGTCCTCGCGCGTTTTCTTTAAACATTATGCGAAACAAGTGCACGAAGTCAAACATTTTGTGGTAGCCGCAGGTAGTGTTATGAAACCTGCACCTAACTCTGCGTAGAACAGTGAGTTACTTGGGACTCTAACTCTTCGGGTGCCTATGTTGACCCTCGAGCGATACATAGTGATGTTGAAAACACTTAGTGCTTTTATATAACTGTTCTTATCCCAGGTGAAATGTCATAGTTGTTACACAAGTGCCGC
>NC_090767.1:57854778-57912278 GCF_036898095.1 Palaemon carinicauda | reverse complement strand
GCCTAACCTAACCCTACCTAACCTAACTTAACCTAACCTAACAAGCCAGGTAGGCTTCATACTAAATCAGAATAAAAAAAAGGTAGGCCACATACTAAACCGGCACTGATTTAAGTCCATAGAAAAGGGTTTGCTATTCTTTCAGGTTTAAGTTCTATTAATAGCACTTTTTTGGGGGCGAGGTTTGAGGATACTGTACTCCAAGTGTTCTATATTCTGCATAAAAATCACAAGTAAACAAAATCCTAATTTCACCACCTAGTTACAACAGCAATACCCATCCGTCCCCACCTCAGTATTTGAGAGTAGGCTGTTCCTTTTACCTCCTTGCAAGTTCTCGTCGATAGCGAGTCTTATTAATTCCATAATTTTAGTAGATTCTGGTATTCAAAGAAAGTTTATAATATGTTTTTCGTATGCATTGTGTAATTTATCACAAAAAGATTTCAAGATATGTGAAAAGTTGCAAGATTATTCAGCGTTCATCCGAAAACAAGCTCCTGCCGTTGACTTCGGCCGGTGTTATCACATAATTTATAATCTCTTTTCATTAACATTATTTATTGACAAAACATCTGAGGGAGAAATTTAGGTTAGTGAAT
The DNA here is from genome assembly GCF_036898095.1 of Palaemon carinicauda. NCBI lineage: Eukaryota > Metazoa > Arthropoda > Malacostraca > Decapoda > Palaemonidae > Palaemon > Palaemon carinicauda. The sequence goes on along the minus strand of NC_090767.1, from coordinate 57,911,676 downwards.
AAATTTTGATTAAAGTAATGTCTTTGTGGTACAAACGATACAAATAAATTGTCTTTGAAGTATGAACAGTACAATTTGATGAGACGAGCAGTTTAAATATTTTATAGGTGAGGTGACTACTGTCATGAACCATTGCAGGGAAGATCATTAAGATATATTAATATGATGATGTAGATAATAAGGAGCAGGAATGAACCTGTACTCCTCAAAAAGAATAGAAAAGTAACTTAACCAACAACGTATTGAGAAGACCCGATTACTTTGATATATAGTATTTAAATACTAGAGGCAGAAAAAGGAATGCAATATATTTAGTATTTCTAATTTAATTCAATTTTAAATGCATATAGTAGCTAGTATTTTATATATGTTTATTTTAGTTCAAATGTACATATATAATACTGCTATTTTTACTTAAAAAGTTGATGTGCAATCAGGGAAAATCTTTGCACCCAAAAAAAAGTGGATGATGATGAACCAAGAATTAGAAGCATCTCTCTCTCTCTCTCTCTCTCTCTCTCTCTCTCTCTCTCTCTCTCTCTCTCTCTCTCTCTCTCTCTCTCAAGAGCATGGGCCTATGCAACTTTATCCCTGTCCTTAGGGTTAAAAGGTGACATGAGTTACAGAGGCAAGAGACAGTAATAATACCTTACCTGAAGGACAACGCCCTTGAGTCTGACCATATAAGCATAACCGCCTCTCCACCCATAGTAGCTCAAGGCTGGACAATCTAACAAGCAAGCATAGAAGAGTCTTACAAGCAAGAGCCCGTGCCTTGCATAAGGCAAGGCTATCTCGGCTTAGTTCCCAGACTGAGAGGATCTCTCGTTGCCAGTGCAAGTACCTGCTTACCCGGCACAGGGGACACCAAGTTACCCCTACCAGCTTACCAAGCACATGGAATACCAGTCTCCCGTCTTTGTCTGCTGGCACATTGGACTTGCTTGCTTGCTTGTTAGATTTCCCAGCCTTGTGCTGGGCACGGGCTCTTGCGTTGGCCCGTAGTAAGGCACATTGGACACCAAGTTACCCCTCCCAGCTTACCCGGCACAAGGGACACCAGTCTCCCGTCTGTGCCTGCCATGTCTGTTTTCTATTTAGGTGTCTGGGCATAGACTCACTTCTACAATGAGAACAGACACTGCAAGAAGTATTCAGAGAACTGCAGATGGCAATTCTGCAGGGATTATTAATGGCACAGAGTCGACATATTCACTCTTGTAGAAATCAAGAGCAAAACTGTCCAGGATGAATTTTTCTCCAATCACCAAGTCAAATGCAACTGCAGAGCCTGCAAGTTTGCATCAGAAAAAGTACGCAGCCACTTTGTAAAGCACGGATCCTTTGACCTTTCAAACATCAAGTGTAAACCTCGTCCAACTGCCCGAACCACCTATTCAAAGGGCAACACTTCAAAGACCACAGCTGCATCTCCTGCCATAACCAGAACTCCTATACAGGCCTAATCCCCTGTGCCTGTAGGAACACCAGCGACCAAGAAGAGGAGAGCTAAAGACACCCCTGCTGGTTACACACCTTCCCTTGCTGCCGCACCACTGACCAATGCTCCTGCATAAAGCGCTAATACATCAGCCATGGACACCAACCCTTTTGCTGCCACTCCCGAACCATCGCTGAATAACATGTACCTCGCCGTGAAACAAATGGCTGAGACCCTGATAGAAAGACTTTGGCAGGAAGATCCAGCGACTGTTCTACAACTTGATAAAAAACACCTTCCACTCCAACTCCAGCTGTTGAACCAGACCCAGAGCCACGACCCACCATAATCGATCCAAAGCAGCTACCTAAATTCAAACTACCAGCTGTGGAAGGGGCACCATCCTACGCAGCTGTGACTGCCATTGCTACAGCAAATCTAAGTATCAGGATCAAAGCCGGGACCAACTTTAAGGGTGACCCAATCATCACCCCAGAAGACCACAACAGTGCCTTCTGCCTCAGAAGGAGGCTCTCATTGACCTACCTCGACCCAGCTAAGAAGTTATGGAAAGCAGTTGCCTGTAATTTCCCCCACCGACATGCCGCTGTCTTTCATCACTGATTGCAGCAACATCCATCATGTAGAGCGTCGTTTGAGCAGCTGCAAGCAGCCTACCAGGAGAGTCATCATCATCTTCATCGGCAAGATTCCAGAGACACTAGACCTTGGACTCAGGGGAAAGTTCCCCATAGTCGACCTGGGAGTTGAGCCACTACTTTGTTTCAACTGCCAATGTTTCAGCCACCGCAAGACCTCCTGCAGAGTCCAACGGTCTGTGGAGTCTGCAGCCGTTGGCATCCCACGCAAGATTGTCTTGACGCAAACAAGAATGGGTTGGAGACCCATGCAAAGTGCCCCAACTGTTCTGGAGCCCACCATGCCTGGAACTGGAAATGTCCTGAGTGGCTCGGGAGATTAGAAGGACTGCAGACCATCCCTCCTTCCACAGCAGCAACAGCACAGCCACCAAAGCCCCAAAGGGCTCCTCGCTCCAGACCACCGTGTCGGCCACCTACTAATCCCACTCCAAGTCACTGCTCCTGCCACAGCTCCCACCCCAGTCACTGATCCTGATCCTAATCACAGTTTCCCCATTCCACTTCAACATCCAACCCCTCCCCCAGATGCTGAAGCCTTGATGAGGATGGGGGGCTTAGGGATTATCAGCTGGGCTCTAATCAACAGTGGGAACTACCTTCCCACTGGACCTCTGTGCCCAACTGTTGATCCAACTAAATCAGTCAGCACTTTCTCTTTTCCTTTTGGTTATTTCTTTTTTTCTCCCATCTTCCTTTTGGGCTTGAACTTGTTGATGACTTTGGCTTGTTTGATTATGCTTTGGCTGCTGCTTTGGATTTGGCACAATGTGGGATGGACGGCATTCCAACTCAACCTGAGCCAATTTAGACGCCATCACCCTATGGCAGACCCCATTGGGTGCAGACCAAGTCTGTTAAGAGTCGGGCTCCAGTGATCCGGTTGTAAGTCAGTCATATTTGCGGGTGATGGGTGACGCCAGGCATTGGAGTCGTCAGGGGGGGGGGGGCTAACCACCCCTACTGACCAGTGTACGCCAACCTCTAATAGAGGCCTGGTCCCTGCTGAAGCCTCTTCTCGTGTTGGGCCACATAGGATAGGAGGACTGACATCCTCCGATAAGAGGTGGATGACCCGGCTTGCCCTTACCAAAGAAACCCACCCTTCTGTTGATGACCTGGAAAATACAAACATGGACCTCGGTACAGACAGCTCCAACTCAGGTTCTGATATTGTAACGTTGGAACCTTATATGCGTTATGGAAATAATGATAAGAAAACACTAAAGAAGAGAGAGAGAGAGAAAGTGGGAAATGATGACAGTACAGAAAAATATAGAAAAGTAGAAGTTTTACCTGGTCACTATGAAGTAGTGAATTATGAGAAATCTTTTATTTTGGAATTTGAAAATGCAAAACATGAACGTGTAAATGTATTTAAAGCCAACAGGGAAATAGTTGCTATATGTGGAGGGCAGCCAAAAATTCTTGCCCAGGGAAATGGAAGTCTTGATTGAGACACTATCCCCAATACAAGGTGAAAAATTGAAAACTTTCAAAATTGGATGGTCATAGTGTAAAAATTTTTACGCTCCCCACTATTGTCCATTTCTGTCGTATTCGGGGAGTACATCCAGATCCGGATATATACATGAAAGGTCAACGGATCCCATGTATAAGTGAAGCTAAATTTTTAGGGCTGATATTTGATTGTAGGCTTGCATGGGTTTCTCACTTAGAAGCATTAAAAGCAAAATGTCTTGAGGCTCTGAATCTTTTAAAAGTATTGTCCCATACATCAATGGGGTCATATCGCAATACTATTTTAAAATTGTACAAGGCCTTAATTTTATCCAAAATTAGTTATGGATGCGAAATATACTCCTCAGCCACCCCAAGCTGGTTAAGAATATTAGATTCTATACATCATGCTGGTATTAGATTGTCCACAACAGGAGGGTTTAGAACCTCACCTATCACAAGTCTCCTTGTTGATGCTGGGGAGTGTCCTCTAGACCTTTACCGAATGTCCTCTATTATTCGGTATTGGTTTAGATTGCAAAGACTCCCCAATTCTTTAACCTTTCAGACTGCAAGCCTTGTAAGGAACTCAACATACTTTGAGTTGCACCCAAAATCTCCTCAACCTTATGGCTTTCGGGTGAAACAATTATTAAACAATCTGGATACAATTAGAAGTAAGGTGCTTCCATTTAAGATATTATCAACCCCTCTGTGGAGATTACCAGATATATATTTTTGTAAATATTTTTGGTGTTAAAAAAAACATGACTGAATTAGAAGCTAGGTGTCTTTTTATGGAACATGAAGAACATAGGGAATCATCTTTTATATATACCAATGGCTCCAAATCTGATGCTGGCATTGGATTTGGAGTATATAGTAGTACTTATAACTGTAGAGGTGCACTTCTTCCAATGTCTTCCATATTCACTGCTGAAATATATGGCATACTAACCGCTATTGAGAAAATAGCGTTAAAAGCAGAGGGCAATTTTACCATTTTAGAGTGATGCAAGAAGTGTCCTTCAAGCTTTAGAAGGTTTTAATTCTAGTAACCCTTTAGTTTTAGAGATTTTAGAGTGGCAGTTCGATTTTGCTGGGTTCCGGCACACGTAGGTGTGTATGGAAGCGAAGAGGCAGATTCACTGGCAAAGAGAGCTGCAGCTGATTTTCTACCAAGAAGGTATCCCATTCTTTGTAATGATTTTTTTTTACCAGCAATTAAGAATTTTATTTGTAACAATTGGCAACAGCATTGGGATAGTCTAACTCTAACCGAAAATAAGATGAGAGAAATTGCGAATTAAATATAATATTTGTAGAAAAAAGTTAACTTTTTCCTTTTTACATTTCCTCCTATGTTAATTTCTTGTGTATATATGACAAGACTTAATTATCGCTTTATATATATCATGTTAGCATTATCTCTCCTTAGCTCTTCGCTCCGCAAAATGAGTTTTGAGGGCACTCTATCCCATAATAGATAGCTGCAAAGCTTCTTAATCTTATAGGTATCACTGTAATTAGGCTTAATCTTACCTATACCATAAAAATATCATTAATACAGTTCTTAATATTTTTTTCCATTGTACCGTGAAGTCAGATAGAATAACATCTTGCCATCATTACATTGTAATTCTTTAAAACGAAGTAACAACTTCGAGATAAAAGGAAGAAGAAGAAGACGTAGTTCCGTACGATGTAAACTAACAGTAAACACAGTTACAAACCAAACCGTGAATTCGATCAGTATACCTCTGTATAAATTGACACGTGTCTCTGCTAATACACAATTGTATTTTTAAATATTAAACTTAGCCGGTGAATATATAATAGCTGACGTCTCGGACGGCTCGACAAACACAAAAACTCGCGAGCGATCGCCGTGAAGGTTGCGGGTGTGCCCACCAGCGCCGACTATTGGTCAGATACCGCATATACATGTAAACAGCTCCAGTTCTTCTCTGTCGGTCTTGTCGACAAGTTGATTCCGCTCGCTGTTAACCTGGAGTTTTTTCGTCATTCTGGGTGAAGTACTTCTTTTTGGTTTTGAGCTTTCGCAGTGACAGGTGTTTTTCTCTTCAATTAAAACTCTTGAACCCATTTTTTGGATAGCGTTTATTGTTGATGACTTTGGATTGTTTTTGGATTTTCTTGGACTTTTCAAAATGGCTGACCCTTCTCCTATTCCTAAATTTCGTAAATGTAATGCTAGGGATTGTAACAAACGTCTTCCAAAGGCCTCTCTCGACCCACATACCGTGTGTTCTAATTGCCGGGGTAAAACCTGCCAATTAGGAGATCGGTGTGATGAGTGCGTGGTACTTTCGGAATTCGACTGGCTAGAGTTTGATAAATATTCTCGTAAGCTTGAGAGAGATAGGGTGAGGAGAAGCTCCTCTAGGTCGTTGGATTTTTCCTCCTCCCATGCCCCTGAACCTAATCCTTCCCCTGTAGTAGTTGTACCTGAACCCTCTACTAGCACTCATGAACCATCCATGCGGGATATGTTGCTTGCCATTCAAGCTTTGGGCGAGAGAGTCGAGTCCTTAGCATCGGACCTTAGTCAACTCATGGCGGATGTGAATGTGTTAAAGTGTCAGAGTGCCAATTCAGAAAATCGTGGGGATAAAGTGATTAGTGCGCAAAGTGTTTTTAGTGTTGCGACCGAGGGTTCGTCTGTTCGTGCTTGTCGTTCTCCTAGTCCGAGACCTCTTTCAGGCTCCCATGCACCAGGGAGAAGTAATGTCGTAGGACTTATGGGGACGAGAGGCTTTAACCAACGAACAGACGTTCCCTCTATGGTATCGGGCGTGTCTCGTCAAGACCGCCCCTACCATAAGACGAGCGAGGCTGTTTTCTCCTCGTCATCCGAAGGCTTCTCGCGAAAGAAACCTTGGAGCAAAGTTTCTAGACCCTTAAAGCGGAAGTCAGTCCCTTCAGGACAGGTCCAGCGTCCTGGCTGTAGCCATTGGGACAGCTCTGACCCTTTGCAGTCGTCGGAAGACTGCTCGCCGCTTAAACGAAAGCGTAACACGGGCTCCGAGAGTCTCAGTAAAGGCAATGTTTTGCCGTCACAGACGTTACCATCGTCTCGGCCCGTACCGACTCCCGTTGATCCTAAATGGGTTGTCCTGCAGGATATGCAGAATAAGCTTGCCTCCCTTATGGAGGAGTATACCGTTGAGCAGGTTCACGATGATCCTCGCTGTTACGCTGATCGAGATCCTGGCCGTCAGCCGCCCAAACGAGCCTTTACTCGTCCTGTTGACGTTACGAAACGTGATGTCGGTAGTTTGTCACGTCAGTCACGTGACTTGGAGCCTCACTCGATGCAGTCCCGTGTTGACTTTCAGCCGCTGCCGCAGTCTCGTGTTGACGTTCAGCCGCTGCCGCAAGCTCGTGTTGACGTTCAGGACGTTCGCCAACCAGCTCAGTTGCCTTGTTTTGACGTTGAGCGTCAAGCACCGCAGTCAAGGGTTGTTTTAACTGCTCAATCTAGGCAGTCAAGGCAGTCTCGACTTGACGTCGAGCGTCCTCCCGCTCCTGTTGTTGTTGCTGGTCAGTCCTTTCAGCAGTTACATGACGTAGCTTCCTTGACTGCTACTGATGCTCCTTTGCGTGTGGACTTTGCTTGTCAAGCATTGCCACCGCGGCAGGTCTCTCCCTTGCTTGAGACTCCTCAATTGTCGGACGAGGTTCCTTCAGATGAGGATGTTGCTGATCCTCCGCCTACTGATAATCCTTTGGATGTTTTGTCAGACGTTGAAGAGCCTAAGGCTGCGCAACCTTCTATGGATTTTAAGAAAATCATGATGATTTTTAAGGATCTTTTCCCAGACCATTTTGTTACTGCTGCTCCTCGTTCGCCTCCGTCAGAGTTTGCGCTAGGCTTAGCTGCTGCCAAGCCTTCTTTTACTAAGCTAGTGCTCTCTCGCTCTTCTAAGAGGGCTTTACGTCTACTAGGCGACTGGTTGGTTACCAGGAGGAGTTTGGGGAAGACGGCCTTTGCCTTCCCTCCTTTTAAACTAGCTTCTAGAGCGAGCGTCTGGTATGACACGGGAGAAGTTCTCGGCTTGGGAGTCCCTGCCTCTGCCCATGGTGACTTCTCAAGCCTCGTAGACTCTCCCCGTCGCCTGGCCATGAGACGCTCTAAAATTTGTTGGTCCTCCTCGGACCTTGACCATCTCCTTAAAGGGGTTTACAGGGCCTTTGAAGTTTTTAACTTTTTAGATTGGTCTCTAGGAGCATTAAGCAGGAAGATCTCGTCTGCCGACCAGGATGTTTCCGTGCTTATTATGTCTTGTATGGACAAAGCCATCCGCGATGGCTCCAATGAGCTCGCCGCCACCTTTACGTCTGGAGTCCTGAAGAAGAGGGAAACCCTTTGCTCTTTCCTTTCAGCAGGAGTTACTCCCTGTCAAAGATCGGAGCTTCTCTTTGCCCCCTTATCGGCTGCCTTGTTTCCTCAACACCTGATCAAGGACATTGCTGCTTCGCTTGTACAGAAGGATACACATGACCTGATGGCTACTTCTGCTCGCAAGGGAGCTCCTTCTTCATCTTTTGTTGTGAGGCCCAGAATCGATACTCCTGCGTCTAGGTTTATCCCGCCCTTTCGTGGCAGAGCCCCCAGCAGGGGAGGCGCTAGTGCCGACGGAAAGAGAGGCAAGAGGAGAGGATCCAAGTCCTCCCGTGGCAGAGTCTGACTGCCCACGTCCTCAGACAGTGGTAGGGGCCAGACTGAAGAACTTCTGGCAGGCCTGGGAGAAGAGGGGTGCAGACCAAGAGTCTGTGTTGTTGCTCAAGGAGGGGTACAAAATACCTTTTGTACGCAGACCTCCTCTAGTAACAGTTCCTCTAGACCTCTCTCCCAGGTATCGAAAGGAGTCAAGGAGACAAGCTCTACATCAGCAGGTGTGTCTGTTGCTAGAGAAAGGAGCGGTGGTGAAAGTCTCGGACCTTCAATCACCGGGATTTTACAACCGTCTCTTCCTAGTCCCAAAGCATACGGGAGGTTGGAGGCCAGTGCTGGACGTCAGTGCGCTCAACGTTTTTGTTACGAAAACAAAATTTACGATAGAGACCACGAAGTCCGTCCTAGCAGCGGTCAGAGAGGGAGACTGAATGGTCTCTCTCGACCTGCAGGATGCGTACTTCCACATTCCTATTCACTCAGATTCTCAACCGTATCTGAGGTTTGTTTACAGGAATGTGGTGTACCAGTTTCGAGCACTGTGCTTCGGCCTCAGCCCTGCTCCTCTCGTGTTTACGAGGCTCATGAGGAATGTGGCAAAATTCCTTCATTTATCGGGAATTCGAGCCTCCCTGTACTTGGACGACTGGCTTCTCAGAGCATCGTCCCGTCATCGCTGTCTGCAGGACCTTCACTGGACGTTGGGTCTGGCAAAGGAGTTGGGACTATTGGTAAACTTAGAAAAGTCTCAACTGATTCCATCCCAGACGATTCTCTATTTGGGGATGGAGATTCGCAGTCTAGTTTTTCGGGCTTTTCCGTCTGCCACCCGAATAGAGCAAGCCCTGCTCAAAGTCCGACTCATGCTGAAAAAAGACCGTTGTTCAGTAAGAGATTGGATGAGCCTCGTAGGGACTCTGTCATCCCTGGAGCAGTTTGTCTCGCTAGGGAGACTTCACCTTCGCCCTCTCCAGTTCCATCTAGACTCACACTGGAACAAGAGCAAGACTTTAGATGCTGTGTCAATCCCGGTCTCCGAGCCAGTAAAAGCATGCCTGAACTGGTGGGACAGCAACATAAGTCTGAGAGAGGGTCTGTCCCTGGCAGTCAAGAACCCAAACCACGTGTTGTTCTCAGACGCGTCGGATTTGGGTTGGGGAGCGACTCTGGATGGTCGGGAATGTTCGGGTCTTTGGACGTCGAATCAGAAGAGCATGCACATCAACGGCAAGGAGCTGTTAGCGGTTCACTTGGCCTTGATGAGTTTCGAGAGCATTCTTCGAAACAAAGTGGTAGAGGTCAATTCAGACAACACCACAGCATTGGCGTACATCTCCAAGCAAGGAGGCACTCACTCCCACACACTGTTCGTCATCGCAAGGGACCTCCTCATCTGGTAAAAAAATCGAGGCATCTCCCTGTTGACAAGATTCATCCAGGGGGACTTGAACGTCTTGGCAGACTGTCTCAGTCGGAGAGGTCAGGTGATCCCCACGGAATGGACCCTCCACAAGGACGTGTGCAAGAGTCTTTGGGTGACTTGGGATCAACCCTCCATAGACCTCTTTGCCACCTCGTTGACCAAAAGGCTCCCAACCTATTGCTCTCCAGTCCCAGATCCAGAGGCGACCCATATAGATGCGTTTCTACTGGACTGGTCTCAACTGGACGCGTACGCATTCCCACCGTTCAAGATCATCAACAAGGTACTGCAGAAGTGCGCCTCTCACGAAGGGACAAGGTTGACGTTGGTTGCTCCCCTCTGGCTCGCGAGAGAGTGGTTCACTGAGGTACTTCAATGGCTGGTAGACGTTCCAAGGAGTCTTCCTCTAAGGATGGATCTCTTACGGCAGCCCCACGTAAGGGATCTTCATCAAAGCCTCCCCGCGCTTCGTCTGACTGCCTTCAGATTATCGAAAGACTCTCAAGAGCTCGAGGCTTTTCGAAGGAGGCAGCCAGAGCGATTGCGAGAGCTAGGAGAGCTTCTACCATCAAAGTATACCAGTCGAAGTGGGAAGTCTTTAGAGACTGGTGCAAGTCATCATCCATTTCCTCTTCCAGTACCTCTGTAGCCCAAATCGCAGACTTTCTCCTACATCTGAGAAATGTTCGCTCCCTCTCAGCGCCCACTATTAAGGGCTACAGGAGCATGTTGGCGTCTGTATTCAGACATAGAGGCTTAGATCTTTCCAATAATAAAGATCTCCAAGATCTCCTTAAGTCTTTCGAGACCTCTAAGGAGCGTCGTATGGCAACTCCTGGATGGAACTTAGACGTGGTCCTAAGGTTCCTAATGTCCGACAGGTTTGAGCCATTACATTCAGCCTCCCTGAAGGATCTCACCCTCAAGACGCTTTTCTTAGTGTGCTTGGCTTCGGCTAAAAGGGTCAGAGAGATCCATGCCTTCAGTAGGAACATCGGCTTTTCCACAGATAAAGCCACATGTTCACTTCAGCTTGGTTTTTTGGCCAAAAATGAACTGCCTTCTCGTCCTTGGCCTAAGTCATTTGATATACCTTGCCTGTCAGAGATCGTAGGCAACGAGCTTGAAAGAGTACTGTGTCCAGTTAGAGCTCTTAAGTTTTATTTAGCTCGTACCAAATCCTTACGAGGTGGATCTGAGGCCTTGTGGTGCTCAGTTAAGAAGCCATCATTGCCTATGTCTAAAAATGCTTTGTCGTATTTTATTAGATTTTTAATCCGAGAGGCTCATTCTCACTTGAGTGAAAAAGACCGTTGCTTGCTTAAGGTTAAGACGCACGAAGTAAGAGCTATAGCAACTTCAGTGGCCTTTAAGCAAAATAGATCTCTGCGAAGTATTATGGACGCGACCTTTTGGAGAAGCAAGTCGGTATTCGCTTCATTTTACTTAAAAGATGTCCAGACTCTTTATGAGGACTGCTACACACTGGGTCCATTCGTTGCAGCGAGTGCAGTAGTGGGTGAGGGTTCTACCACTACATTCCCTTAATTCCAATATCCTTTTAATCTTTCTCTTGAAATGTTTTTAATCTTGTTTTGGGTTGTACGGAAGGCTAAGAAGCTTTTCGCATCCTTTTTGATTTGGCGGGTGGTCAAATATCATTTCTTGAGAGCGCCCAGATTAAGGGTTTTGATGAGGTCCTGTTGTATGGGTTGCCGCCCTGGATATAACAGCTCCTGGGAGTCTTTCAGCATCCTGAGAGGATGGCTGGGCTTCGTGAGGAAAGCGGACTAACAAGGCAGAGTAATCGTCAGAGTCAGCTTCCTTACCAGGTACCTATACTTATTTGGGTTTTGTTATGATATAACTGTCAAAAACTCTAAGCATATACTGTACGCCGTAATTGTATTAATACTGGTCTCTACCCACCACCATGGGTGTGAATCAGCTATTATATATTCACCGGCTAAGTTTAATATTTAAAAATATTTTGATTATAAAATAAATTTTTGAATATACTTACCCGGTGAATATATAAATTAAAGGCCCTCCCTTCCTCCCCGATAGAGACCCAGCGGAATGAGAAGAACTGGAGCTGTTTACATGTATATGCGGTATCTGACCGATAGTCTGCGCTGGTGGGCACACCCGCAACCTTCACGGCGATCGCTCGCGAGTTTTTGTGTTTCTATCGAGCCGTTCGAGACGTCAGCTATTATATATTCACCGGGTAAGTATATTCAAAAATTTATTTTATAATCAAAATATCATATTGTTACGTATTTTTACTTAAAAAGAATACATTGTGATCTACGTTTTACAACTGTAGGTATTAATCCCAGGTCTTTGGTGTACCGGAAATAAGACAGAAAGGAAAGGTAACGGGGAGAAGGCCATGTTGTCAATTCGATTTTCCTTAGATAATTTTTACCTTGGTCTTATATACGCTATTATGGCATCAGTTTCAAGATTTAAGAAATATATCTAGGTTTACGTTGTCAGGAAGGAAGCTGCTTTAGAAGCAACCTCAGGATTGAGACATTCTTAGTGTAATAGGATACGGTAAGGACATGGCTCCTATGTTAGGTTATGGGGGAAGATCTTAGGCTGCGTTTACACCAAGCGAGTCGAGTCACGTCAAGTCATGAACGTCATTTGATGAGATTCATTTTGACTCATCTCCGTTTACACCGACTGCGTCAGCCCGCGTCAAGTCAGTATCAGTGACCTGTCTTGATTTCATACGGAATGGATGAAAGTTCCTTGGTTGAAGTGGCTACTTTGTTGTGGCTTCGTCGTCGCAGACGTAAGAAGAGAAAACGAATATGGATGCATGAACTGAACACCAAGTAATGTGTATTTCATGGTGAATAAGCCTAATGTTTTATTCATAGTAAATATAGTGAATGTACAGTTCATAGCCTAGTTTATAGTTCATAGTGAATAAAACTGTTGTCTTATCTGTACACTTCAGTGCAGCAGCAACCTCCTTCCACAGGGCAGCTATGACATCACGATCCCGGTGGCTGCGGTCACTGGGATCTTATAAAGGAGGGCGATCTCGAACCAAGTTTATTAGGAACTCCACTTCCACGATGATCACACGACGACGACTCGCTGTGACTGATGTAGAAAATGGGTCCAGCCCAATATGTGACGCGACGCGCCGTGACTTGACTTCACTTGACTCTTCCGGTGTAAACGGTTTCTTCAAATATCCATACAAATTAATGTTAAACTGGGGTGGCGATTCATGACGCGTTATGACTCGACTCGCTTGGTGTAAATGAGGCTCAATACTACGCAGTATTCTAGAAGTTTTATTCCAGCTGTTACCAAGTTGTGGAAGGATCTTCCTAATCGGGTGGTTGAATCAGTAGAACTTCAAAAGTTCAAAGTTGGAGCAAATGCTTTTTTGTTGACCAGGCGGACATGAGTCTTTTTATAGTTTATATGTGACATGTCTGTTTTGACGTTGTTACTTTTTTTAGAACGATTTATTGTTAATTTGTTCTCTTCATTTATTTATTTCCTTATTTCCTTTCCTCACTGGGCTATTTTTCCCTGTTGGAGCCTCAGGGCTTATAGCATCTTGCTTTTCCAACTAGGGTGGTAGCTTGGATAGTAATAATAATAATAATAATGTTAAATGGTTTTCTTGTGTTTGATTCCCTCTTAAAAAAAATTTTTTTCCTGTAATCTGGTATAGAATTCTAAAATGACTTAAATGAGATAAATATGTCATTCTCCCAGTTATTTGCATTAAAACAGTTCAAAGTAATCCACAAATACATCAGAAACACATCATATTTTCTTCATTAGGAATATTGTGCTACAGTAAATATTTACCCACGTTTTAATTACTGACCTGGTCTGTGACAATCAACTACAAAGGCATCAAATAAGACTTGAGTAGTAACTTAGTATTGTATATGAAGGCTAACATTAAGATTTTAATTATCTTGGAGACTAAAAGGAAAAGATTTATTTGACAAGGAAATTCTCAGAACATTTTATGCAAAGGAAGATCGCAATTTTAAAGAGAAATTTGGAACTGCCAAAAACCCTTCGGAGCCTTTGTATATCAGCGGCCAGTTCCTCCTGCTTCCATAAAAAATGGACAGCAACTAACCTAAACTTTCCCTTCTAACCTAACCTACTTATTTAACTGGGATATAATGCCCCCCCCCCCTTTAGACTGCCGTATTCCAAGTCAGTCACTATCATACATACAGGTGGCCATTATCATACATACACCGCAACCCTTTTAATATTTGATGATCATTTTATGATTTAGGTCTCTATAATCACATGTTGAAGAAAGAATTCAATGTGTCTAGGGGTTAGCGTTGTATTTAAAGGACGTGATGTCACAGATAAAATTGACCGGAGAATTATTGGGTCCTTTGATTGGCCATACAGTAATGTATTGGATCCCTCTCTGGTTATGGCTCATTTTTCCTTTGCCTACACCTGGCAACGCAGATTAATTAACAATTCTTCTTCCCTCAAGGGGTTAACTACTGCACTTTAATTGTTCAGTGGCTACTTTCCTCTTGGTGAGGGTAGGAGAGATTTTTTAGCTATGGTAAGCAGCTCTTCTAGGAGAAGGACGCTCCAAATTCAAACCATTGTTCTATGGCGAAGGAATTGGCAATTGCGCAGTGTTGATCGCCCAGACCCGTCTACTTTGACTAAGTATTGGTTATATTGTCTTGTTTCCACGACGATACCTGTTCTGCCCCATCGCCCCCTGGCATTGTCTGCCTGATTCTGCAGCAGGACCCGGTCTCCCGGTTTCAGAGGCGGCAGCTGCCGGGTGTTGGGTGTCAGTTTGTCTACCTGCTTGGCGAATCGGTAGCGCAGGGCTTCCTCTTGGCGTTCCCATGTGCCCTGCCATATTGGGTGGACTGCTGGATTGGAGAAGACCTGCGTCCCAGGTGCCACAGGTAGGAGATCCTTGAGGTTTTTTCTGAATATGATCTGGGATGGTGACATGCCGGTTTCCTAGTCTGGTGTGTTCCTGTATTGGAGTAGGCCTGCTGCTACAGCTTCAGTATCTAGGCTGCCGTACGTATCGGTTTGTGATGTCAGGAGGCGTTTCATGGACTTGACTGCTGCCTCCGCCTGCTCATTTGACTGGGGGAGGTACGCAGATGAGAGACGGTGTCTGACTCCCCAGCGCTGCAGTAGGCTCTGGGTCTCCTTTGCAGAGAATTCAGGTCCCCTGTTGGTGCTTAGTTCCTGAGGCACTCCGAAGGTAGCAAAGTAGTGCAGGATAGCTTTGCTGAAACCCCTGGCCCCTGCACCCGATGTCACAATGTAGGGCGAACAGCTGAATCTGTCAACGATGACTAGGTACCCAGTGCCTTTCATTTCGAAGAAATCTGCTGTGATGGCCTGAGATGGTTGGGTTGGGACGCTCGGTTGTGTCGGCAGCATGCGTGGTTGTGAGGGTGACATCCCCCAACATGCTTGGCAACTGTTCCTTGTGTTTTCGATGTCCTTGGTGAATCCTGGCCAAAACACGGAACCCTGAGCTCTTGTTTTGCATTTTGTTGGTTCCTTGGTGGGCCGCGTGTAAGGCTCTCAATATCTCACCCCGTAGTGATGAGGGTATCAGGACACTTTTATCCATCATGAAGACGCTATCCACTGTCGACAGCCTGTCCCGGTTCTGCCAATGTAGTTGTAGCTCTTCTGTTAGTTCGTCCCTTGTAGATGGAAACCCGTTTTCAATGAATGGTATCAGACTTTGCAGGCAGGGGTCCACAGCGGTGCTTCCTTTGACTCTTTCCCATGTCACAGCTCTGATTGAGTCCGTTGTCAACCGTACCACTGCTATCACAGCAGCTTCCATGTTGTCTAGGTGGTTGGGTGTCAAGCGAATGGCATTTAAAGCCAGTATCACCTCCGATGTGTTTGGCTGTGTGTTGGGTGAAGGGATCCTTGATGCGGCGTCTGCTGCGGGTATGTCTTATCCTGGCACGTGAATGATTCGATATCTCCACCTTAGTGTTCGCTGCTTGAGTCGGAAGAGCCTTGGGTTCGTGATCGTGTCTAGTTCTTTGTCCCCTAGAATATTCACGAGTGGCTTGTGGTCCGTTGCTATATTCAAGTCTTTGCACCCCATGGTGAAGAATCGGCTGTCCTCGAGTGCCCATTCTACGGCCAGGGCTTCCCCCTCAATTAGTGCATGCCACTTTTCTGCGTCCTTGAGAAATCGCGATCCTGCTAGGGTGGTCTTCCAGCCGTCTGGTGTGAGGGCCTCGCATGTACAGTGTTTCTGACGCAGCCAATACCCGATTCCGACTTTTGACCAATCTGGGTTAAGGCATGTTGGCTTGTCTGGGTTGAAGATCTCAACCCCCTTCCGGATTTCGCATATAATTGGTGTCTTCGACCTATCGAATGCGTTCTCGAGTACCGGGCCCCACTGGAAGTGTACCTTTGGGCTGAGTAGGGGCCTGACTGGTTCCATTAAATCAGTTGTTCTGTCATAGTGTGATACCTGGTTTACTAGTCCGAACCATGACCCGAATGTCTGTGATGTTCTTTGGTCTTGGGAACGTTGCAATTGCATTCAGGTATTTTGGTGAGGGTTTTACATCCGTTTCTCCAACCTGGAATCCTGCAAAGTCCACCTCTGTAGATGAGAATTGGAACTTGGCTGGGTTGAGAATGACGCCGTTCCTTCCAACGAGTTCCAAGTAATTCATGACGCGCCACCAGTGTTCCTATAAGTTTGAGTCCCACAGTAGGGTGTCATCGACGCATTTTGTCTTTCTTGGGACGTCCGCAATAATCACATCATATCGTTGTGTGTACGCGTCCTGCGATGCGAGAAAGCCCATGGGTGCGCGACGGTAGCTGAATCGTCCCTGCTCAGTGAGGAAAGTTGTCTTGTGTCTGTCCTCTTCGCGGATATCAATGAAGTGAAATCCGTTCCATGCGTCAGTGGCCGTTTTGTATACACTAGGAGGTACTGCTCTGGCTTGCTTTATGGGTGGGATGGTGTGATGTGTTTCTCGAACGCAATGTCGATTTAGGGGCTGTAAATCCACAGTGCGGCGTGGTGTGCCATGTGGTTTTTGTGTGAGAACCATGTTGTGTAGCCAGGTCACTGGTGTGTTGGGTGGTACGGGTTCAATCACACCCAGTGCTACGTCTCTTTCCAGTTGGGCCGCCACCTCTTTTTGCAAGTGTACCGGTATGTTTGGGGGTCTCTTTGTCACCGTTGGTTCTGCTTGAAGGGCGATGAAACATATCTCCAGGGGTGGTCCGGTCATTGTTGGCAGTGGCTGGTGTGGACACTTGTTGAAGGTTGACGATGCATATCGTTACAGTAGCCACGCTTTCATATTTTGGGTGAACTCTACTGATAGTTTGAACGGCAGGTTGGCTGGTTGCCGGGGAGGTGGAGTGCGGCGTGGGCATTTGCACTCGGCGAGCAAGTAGTTGCTGTGGGACTTCCCTATGTTTAGGCATACTGCTACCCTGCCTGTGGCACCAATCCTGGGGAAATCATGGTCGATTATGCCAAGCTTCGTCATAGCTGCTCAGCTGATGTAAAGCTTGTTGTCGATGTCCGTGACATGCACCGTGGCAGTTGTTGTGATGTGCGCTCCTTGCTCATTCTTGTCTGATAGTATGAGGTCTATGGAGCCGAGCACATTGATTTCCTGGTTGTTGGCTGCGAAGATGCGTCTGTTAGCTGGCTTGAAGTGTTGCTGGTTTAGACTCATATTCAGGCACGTCTGAGCCCCGGACTCCGCGACCGCCATAATGGATGAGGATTTGTTCGACATCTTTTTGTTGTAAGCAACAGGGTTCACTGATATGCGGATGTGTATCATTAGGTGAGGTAAAACTTCGTTTGAGGAGTTCATTCCTGACGCGTATACTTTGTTGTTTTCTGCTTCTGTGTCTTCTTGCGTGCGATAGAATAACGCCCCTACTTCAGTATCTGCCGATAATTGCCGCGGCTTCCGCTGCCGTTGGACATTTTCCCTCCAGCATACTAGGCACGACTTGAACTCCTTTACTTTGCCTCTCACTTTTCCAAACTTTGGAGTGATGCGTCCGCACTGGCAACGAAACTGATGTCTTTGAGGTGTCTTGTTCGTCGCCCTTTTTCGGTGTGGTTGAGGGGGGTGTGTTCGTTGTCATTTTCGCTTGTATCCTGTACCCGCTGGCTGATACTGATGGGTTTGCACTTAACATGGCCCGGCTAGCTGTTTCCTTGCTGTCGATGAGTGTTACCGTTTCGCTTAGTGTCTTGTTATCGACCTCTGGGGTTCCCAACACATCTCTTTTGATTTCTTTATCTGCGAGACCATTTACCAGGATCATTTTCACAATCTCCTCTGTGTAGTCTGATGTAATCGTCTCTGTGCAGGTGTTGGACAATCCACTGACACACATTGACCACCCTGCGCAACCTTGCCACATATTGCCTTACAGGTTCACCAGGGGCCTGAGTGGTTTGTAGTAGTGTTGTCCTCCGTACGCTTAAGGCCACACTCGGTACTGCTAGACGTTTTATTGCCGCTAGTACGTCCACCTCGGTGTTTGTTGCGATGGCGGGGTCCCCTCTGAATAGGGCGGCTTCAAGTTCTGGTTCACAACATGCAAGCAGGTAAGCTATTGTCTGGTTAGGTGCTAAAGATGTTCCATCGCGAAACATTTCCCACCGCCTTGTGAAAGCGGCCCAGTCATCTTCGCTGACGCCTTGTTTCAGTAATGGGCGGTTAATTTTGGGGGGTTTCTGGCGTGACGAGTTTTCGTCATGCTTGTTCTTCTGATGTAATTGCATCAGTGCTATGCACGTTGTCATATCATCCGCCCGCTTCACCTCCGTGCGCCCAGGAGCCTCAAACCTCAATGACGTGGCCATGTCTGTATGTCCTCCGTTCATGTCTACCATATTTCTTCAAACATGGTCAATAAGACATTCGTGCATTTGATGACTTTATTTGAGGTACATGCAATGAATGTTTGAAGCTGAAAAAATAAATGTATGTAATTACACACTTGTAATGGTTATGAAATAAAATAGGCTACCATACCTGTGATAGGCCATCCTGCTACATACATATCTATACATATAAATATGACCTTCCTGTAGTATGAGTGGATATGGGATATGCACAGTCATATGTATTAATCCATGTATGTACACTGTGATGCGTGCTTATATTTACTGCCAGACCTGCATAAAATTACCCATTGGGAGAACTGTAAAATATGCCCCATGATTGGCCTATCCAAATGTGTGACTCATCTGGCTGCTATGTAGCCCGCAATATAAATAAAACATAATGACCCCTCTGGGCTCATCATAATGATGCACCCTCTTATACTATTACTTACAAATAAATCAAGATAATATTCCTAAGATCATTGTAGTATAACAGTTCCGGTAGCTGAGGCTTCCCTCGTGAATCTGTTTATATCCCTGTTTACCTTTTGCGCCCCTAGGTGGCGCACATGCCACTTGCCCGCCAGATTTGATCTGTCCTAACTCATTATTCCACAGGTAGGGCCATAACCTCTGTACCATGGTCTTCCACTGTCTTGGGGTAAAGTTCTCTTGCTTGAGGGTACACTCTGGGACACCATTCTTTTTTATTTGTCTTCCTTTTGTTTTTGTGAAGTTTTTGTAGTTTATATATGAAAGATTTATTTTAATGTTGTTACTGGTCTTAAAATATTTTATTTTACGAATAGAACTTACCTAGCAGTTATATATATATAGCTATAGTCTGTCGTCCGGCAGATTTTTCAAAACTCGCGGCAACCGCTGAGTGGTGGCTGTCCGGTTAGGTAGTTAACAACCCTTACAGGGTGGTACTTGGAATCATTCCCGTTTTCTGTTCCTCAGATCCTCTCTGGCGGTTGGACTGACAACATCGTTGCTGGTCCGCCATTGGGTTTTTCGCTCACTTTCCCTGTGTCGCTGTATCGGACTATTATTGTTGACGTATACTGACCTGTGGATTGGCAATCGCTTTTGTGATTTATTCTTTTGATTGTTCTTTGAATACGATGTCTGATAAGCATTTTCGAGTGTGTGTGAATGAGGAATGCAAGGTGAGGTTACCGAAAGCTTTGGTGGACACTCACACTGTTTGTTTGGGGTGCAGGGGCTTTGAGTGTGCCCTAGATAAAAGGTGTAAAGAATGTGAGGTTTTGGATGAAAAGAAATGGTTGGAAATGAAACGCTATGTGCGTAAATTAGAATTGGATAAAGTCAGGACGGCTTCTAAATCTAAATCTAAGTCTGTTAGTGATGTTAGCCTAGACATATTTTTTGACCCCTCAATTCCTTCTGTAGAAGTTTAACCTTCTCCTGAGGTAGTAGCCCCTGCTCCTTCTACAGGAACGGTGACTACTGTGGATGACCCTCAGTACGCCAGGATGGCGGCTGAGATGAAGGATCTTAAGGACCAGCTTGCAGCCTTGAAGGAAGGTAAGAGTGCAAGTGAAATTAGTGCTTGTGAAAGTGCAGTGGAGGTGGCGACTGATCGAACCTGTCACGCCCTTAGGTCTAGACCTCTACCAAGCTCCTAGGACCAAGGGAGAAGGTACGTCGACGGCCGCAAGGGAGTGAGAGGTACGTATCCTCGGTCAGCTGTCGCCTCAAGCAGTCCTGTTGCTATTTCCCAGGCTGCTCACGATCGCCACGGAAAAGGCGTGTTGGAAGTGATAGTGTCTTCTCCGAGCCCCTCTCCTAGACGCAGATGGCAGTATGAGGCATCGAGGCCCCGACCAAGAGAAGGTGGATACAGCAATCTGACCAGACCCGTTCTCGCTCTTCCCTTTTGAGTACTGTAGATGGAGTAGCTCGGAACCTATTCCTTCCGACAATGACTGGAACGCCTCTCCAGTGAAAAGGTCTAAACCTAGATCGGACGATTCTCCGCAGGACGCTTGGAGGAAGGAGAGATCTCCTCTTCTTTCAGGTTACGAAGGACCTTCTCCTGCTACCAGCGTGACTCGGCAGCCTTCTCCTTCGGAATCGCGAGACCCAGCAGCGGTTGCGAAATCCTTCATGACTCATGCAAGAACAACTGGTGTCGCTAGTTCAAGCTTTTAGCCGCCCTCCCCCCAGTCGGGCAGACGTAAGGACGACAAATTACCAGTGAAGAAATCTAGCAAAGAAACACCCGCAAAGTTTTCTTCAGCTAGTAAGAGGGAGCGGAGTTCCTCTCCCTTTCGGGACGACAGACAGCACCGTTCTCGCGGTGAGGGGAGGTTACGTCACTCCTCGGCCAGGGAAACGCGCCGCGATTCGTCAAGCGCTCGGCGCCGCGTTTCTCCTTCCTCTAGACGACAACACGACGCATACGACTCTCGTCGTGAGGACGCCTCCGACTCCCGCTCGCGCCGTCAGGACGCATCCAGCCTGCCTCTCCAGGACGCTTCCATCTCGCGACATCAGGACGCATTCAGCTCTCTACGTCAGGACGCATCCTCCTCTCGACGCAAGGACGTTTCAAGTGCTCGACGCCTAGACGTGACCAGCGCTCGGCGCCAGGACGCACGTGTTTCCCGATGTCAGGACGCATCCAGTCCTCGCCGGCAGGACGCATCCGGCGATCTGCTTTACTCCTCTGATGCAGGTGAACAGCTAGAAGGAAGGGATCCTTATGCACACCGTACTGAAAGTAATGTGGATATTAAAGAAGCCTCCAACTTAGTTCCTTCAGCTCAAAGGGAAACAGAGTTGGAAGGAATGCAGGACTAAGGATATTTCGGAGGACGAAGATAAACCTGCTAATGCGGCTGCTGACTATAAGGTTATCTCACGCTCCCTCCTTGAGCTGTATGGAGAAGAGTTTAAACCTGCTGCTTCTCGTTCTCCTCAGTCGCAGTTCATGAGGAAGAAGTCGAAGAAGCAGTCGGCTTTCATCAAGATGAAACTGTCGATTTCGACAAAGAAGGCTCTGGCTGGGATCAATGACTTGCTGAAAGAGCGTAGACAAGCAGTGAAGACCACCTTCTCGTTTCCACCAGCTCGACCTGCCTCTAAGGCGGGCATGTGGTATATGAGACTGGAGAAGCTCTTGGCCTAGGAGTACCTGCCTCCTCCCAGGGGGAGTTCTCCAACATTGTAGATTCATCTAGGAGACATGCCCTTAATTCTGCTAAGGTGATGTGGTCTATGTCAGAGCTAGACTACCTCGTCAAAGGAATCTTCTGATCCATCGAAGTGTTCAGCTTCTTAGACTGGGCACTTTGAACTCTGGCCAGGAAAGCAGAACACATACAAGCCACAGGGACAGAAGACCTAACCAGTATTATGGCCTGTATGGATAAGGCTCTAAGAGATGGGGCAAACGAGTTGGCTTCCCTGTTTTCTGCGGGAGTTCTGAAGAAGAGGGCTCCATTATGCTCCTTCACGACCAAAGCGGTTACGGTCGCACAGAAGGTGGAGCTCCTATACGCCTCTCTCTCAGAACATCTTTTTCCAGAGTCCCTAGTCAGGGACATTACCCTTTCGCTGGCACAAAAGGCTACGCAAGACCTCCTGACGCTCTCCGCAAGGAAGGCTTTACCAGGGAATCTGCCATCTTTGAAGAAAGAGGAGAGGAAAGTTCAGCAGCCCTTTCGAGGTAGAGTCCCTACTAGGACCGAGTTGAGAGGAAGAAGGCAGGAGACGGGCAGTAGAGCGACTAGAGGGTCGTTCAGGGCCCGCACTAGGAAATGAGGCTCAAGTCCTCCAGACAGCAGTAGGAGCAAGGCTCACACTTTTGGCATGCCTGGAAGGAAAGAGGGACGGAGGCTTCTTTAACATCCACATTACTTTCAGTACGGCGTGCATAAGGATCCCTTCCTTCTAGCTGTTCACCTGCATCAGAGGAGTAAAGCAGATCGCCAGATGAGTCCTGTCGGCGAGGACTGGATGCGTCCTGACATCGAGAAACACGTGCGTCCTGGCGCCTGGGCACTGGTTACGTCCTGGCGCCTGGGCACTTGTTACGTCTAGGCGTCGAGCACTTGAAGCGTCCTTGCGTCGAGAGCTGAATGTGTCCTAACGTCGCGAGATGGAAGCGTCCTGGAGAGGCAGGCTGGATGCGTCCTGAGGGCGCAAGCGAGAATAAAATTAAATTGAGTCGGGGATTCACTGGCGAAAAACGTAAGACTATAATCCGCTAGTGGCGGAAAAGTGGTACACGTAAGAGTCGACTAAAATACCCAAAAGTAAAAACAAACTCCGCTGTAAAGTCTGTTAACCAAGTACAATATCCGGAGCCCAGAACAATGAGTCGAACGAATAAACCGCCTTAAAAACAAAAATATAAGTAAATTCTCAGAATACGGGATACCCACCGGAGTGGGAAACCTAAGCGATAAAGAACAAACAGACTAAAAATCAGATCTCAAAAGTCGTAGGCTCCGGATAAACAGGTGAATAAAGAGGCGCCGGAGGGCATGTGAACCTTCGGCGCATAAAAACAAAAATATAAAAACACAATATATAACAAAATAAAATCTCCCAAAAATAGCGCCGGAATACATGCGTAAGATCCGGCGCAAAATGCAATGAATATAAACTTAAAATACAATGTTAAATTACACTAAAAGCTTAGCCGCAATCGCCCTCCCCGACACTTAAAAACTAACAACTATAGGATAAAGAAAACTAACAAATATAGGATAAAGAAAACTAATAAATATAGGATAAAGAACAGTAACAGAACAGAGTGAAGTCTGAAACCGATCAAAGAAACACAACTACAATACGTAAAAATGAATCTAAAATATCCAAACCCTCCGGGACGGGAGGATAACACAGGGGGAGGGGGAGTCGGGAGACGAGGCGCAAACCGAGTCTCGAACGCCTGGTGGCCAACCAAACTGAAGCGAGAAGAGAGTGCTACCCGTACCGATGTAGGGAGCGTATGGGCCAACCCCCCACCTCGAGGAACTTCCTGTTTACTACCATAGAGCACGTGACCAAAGCCAACCCCCTCCGAAGAAGAGGGAGGCGAAGGCGTAAGGGGAGGGACCCAAGAGGGGGAGGAGACCAGAACAAAATCAGGTGACCATTGTGATCGGAGGGAGGGGGAGGCCACCCACCGAAACACAAAGGAAAAACCTGAAATGGCGGCAAACATGTAGCTCCCGCGATCGTATGTACTGTATCCTGATAAGTTCTGAGGATTTCTGTAAAGGACGTACCAGGAAAGGTATGGAGACCTTTCTTCTCTCGGGTACTCGCACGATCGAGTTTCTGGTCCACCAAGTCTCGAACTTGTGGGCAAACCATTCTGAAACATCGGGATGCAGTAGCTGAGCGATTCCATCAGAAGGTCCCTAGCACCGAGATCAATAGGCTCAGACATTCCTCTCTAGAGGGATCCATCTTGTTTGAGCCTAAGGATGTGGAACAGGCCGCTGAGACGTGGAGGAAGTCTCATCAAGACTCCCTCCTTCCTAGGGCTTTAACATCTAAGCCCTATAAGCCTCCAAGAATCCTAGAGGGAGAGGCCGAGGCCGCAAACGCTAGGATAGGCAGTCCTCCTGCATGTCCACCAGTGGGGGGATGCCTACAAAGTTGCTCAAACAGGTGGAAGCAACTCGGGGCCGATTCCTGGACAATCTCCGTGATCAGTCTAGGATATCGCGTCCCGTTCATAACATCTCTACCTCCCCTGACAACGAATCCAGTGTCATTGAGCTCCCTTGCCACAGGATCGGCAAAGGGGCAAGCCCTTCGGGCAGAAGTCCAGACCCTGTTGAAGAAGGGCGCTCTCCAAGAGGTCCTCGACGAGTCTCCAGGCTTCTTCAGTTAACTCTTTCTTGTAAAGAAGGCGACTGGAGGCTGGAGACCAGTCATTGACCTCTCGGCTCTGAATAAGTTTGTCAAACAAACTCCGTTCACCATGGAGACGGTGGACACAGTCAGACTAGCAGTAAGACCGCAAGACTTCATGTGCACACTGGACCTAAAGGACGCGTACATCCAGATCCCAGTCCATCCGTCTTCAATGAAGTACTTAAGATTCAGCCTAGACAACAGAAAGTACCAGTTCAAGGTGCTGTGCTTCGGTCTCTCCACAGCACCACAAGTTTTCACCTGAGTGTTCACCCTAGTATCATCTTGGGCACACAGGGAGTCCTACTAGACTCTCTACCTCCGGACATGCAACTCTACTTGGCTGCATTAAAGGAGGGTTTGGAGCATACCTAGACATCCTGATCATCTCAGGGGTGTGGACTGAAGAAGAAATGTATATGCACACCAACGTCCTTGAGATGCAGGCAGTATTCATGTGGTTGCAAGCATTCCAAGGTTTGAGTAACACCACCACTATAGTGGCCTTCATCAACAAGCAATGGGAGATGGTCTCCTGCCCTCATTATGGGCAATAGGAATATACTAGCAGACACACTCAGCCATCAGAGGCAGGTTGTAGAAGCAGAATGGTCCCTACATTTTCTGGTAGCGGAAAGGGTTCTTGCCATGTGGTTCTCTCTGGGGATCGACCAGTTTGCCCCCCTGGCAGTTTTGATCTTGCTGGGTTCCGGCACACGTAGGTGTGTGTGGAAGCGAAGAGGCAGATTCACTGGCAAAGAGAGCTGCAGCTGATTTTCTACCAAGAAGGTTTCCCATTCTTTGTAATGGTTTATTTTTACCAGCAATTAAGAATTTTATTTATAACAGTTGGCAACAGCATTGGGATAGTCTAACTCTAACCGAAAATAAGATGAGAGAAATTGCGAATTAAATATATTTGTAGAAAAGAAGTTAACTTGTTCCTTGTCTTACATTTCCTCATATGTTAATTTCTTGTGTATATATGATAAGACTTAATTATCGCTTTATATATCCTGTTAGCATTATCTTTGCTTAGCTCTTCGCTCCGCAAAATGAGTTTGCGGGCACTCTATCCCATAATAGATAGCTGCAAAGCTTCTTAATCTTATAGGTATTACTGTAATTGGGCTTAATCTTACCAATACCATAAAAAATATCATTAATACAGTTCTTAATCTTTATTTTCTAACATTCTACCGTGAAATGAGATAGAATAACATCTTGCCATCATCACATTGTAATTCTTTAATACGAAGTAACAACTTCGAGATAAAAGGAAGAAGAAGAAGAGGTAGTTCCGTACTACGATGTAAACAAACAGTAAACACAGTTACAAATCGAACCGTGAATGTCGTATACCTCTGTATAAATTGACGCTTGTCTCTGCTAATACACAATTGTATATTGTTACGTATTTTTAGTTAAAAAGAATACTTTGTGATCTACGTTTTGCAACTGTAGGTATTAATCCCAGGTCTTTTGTGTACCAGAAATAAGACAGAAAGGAAAGGTGACGTGGAGAAGGGCATGTTGGCAATTTGATTTTCCTTATGAGATACTTTTTACCTTTGTCTTATATACGCTATTATGGCGTCAGTTTTAAGATTTAAGAAATATATTTAGGTTTACATTGTCAGGAAGGAAGCTGGTTAGGAAGCAACCTCAGGATTGAGACATTCTTAGGGTAATAGGATACGGCAATGACATGGCTCCTATGTTAGGTTATGGGAGAAGATCTTAGGCTGCATTTACACCAAGCGAGTCGAGTCGCGTCAAGTCTTGAACGTCATTTGATGAGAATCATTTTGACTCGTCTCCGTTTACAGCGACTGCGTCAGCCCGCGTCAAGTCGGTATCAGTGACCCGTCTGATTTCGTACGGCATGGATGAAAGTTCCTTGGTTGAAGTGGCTACTTTGTTGTGGCCTCGTCGTCGCAGACGTAAGAAGAGAAAACGAATATGGATGCTTGAACTGAACACCAAGTAATGTATATTTCATGGTGAATAAGCCTAATGTTTTATTCATAGTAAATACCTGTATAGTGAATGTACAGTTCATAGCCTAGTTTATAATTCATTGTGAATAAAACTGTTGTCTTACCTGTACACTTCAGTGCAGCAGCAACCTTGTTCTTGTTCTTGTTGTTGGGCGGAGGGATTCGCCTTTCCATCGGCACCTCCTTACCTTTCTTCTTTATTCTAATTCTTTTATTTTCTTCTCTCTTTTTTTCCACATTTGATAGATATATTCTTTTCTTTTCTCTATTCCTTCTTTCTTGAACACCACGTTTCCTATTATCTTCTTTTCTTCTTCATACGGCTGTTGCAATTCCACTATTTTTCTTCTTTCGTCGATGAGGTCTGGACACTCGAGAATAAAGTGGGCAGCTATGACATCACGATCCCGGTGGCTGCGGTCACTGGGATCATATATAGGAGGGCAATCTCGAACCAAGTTTATTAGGAACTCCACTTCCATGATGATCACACGACGACGACTCGCTGTGACTGATGTAGAAAATGGGTCCAGCCCACTATGTGACTCGACGCGACTTGCCTTGACTTGTCTCTTCCGGTGTAAACGGTTTCTTCAAATATCCATACAAATTAATGTTAAACTGGGGTTGGGCGATTCATGACGCGTGATGACTTGACGTGACTCGACTCGCTTGGTGTAAACGCAGCATTAAGGTTAAATGGTTTACTTGTGTTTGATTCCCTCTTAAAAATTTTTTTTTTTCCAGTAATACTGTATAATATAGAATTTTAAAATGGCTTAAATGAGATAAATATGGCTTTCTCCCAGTTTTTTGCATCAAAACAGTTCAAAGTAATCCACAAATACATCAGAAACACATCATATTTTCTTCATTAGGAATATTGTGCTACAGTAAATATTTACCCACGTTTCAATTCCTGACCTGGTCTGTGACAATAGACTACAAAGGCATCAAATAAGACTTAAAGTAGTAACTTAATATTGTATATGAAGGCTAACATTAAGATTTTAATTATCTTGAAGACAAAAAGGAAAAGATTTATTTGACAAGCAAATTCTCAGAACATTTTATGCAAAGGAAGATCGCAATTTAAAGGAGAAATTTGGAACTGCTAAAAACCCTTCGGAGCCTTTGTATATCAGCGGCCAGTTCCTCCTGCTTCCATAAGAAATGGACAGCAACTAACCTAAACTTTCCCTTCTAACCTAACCTACTTATTTAACTGGGATATAATGCCCCCCCCCCTTAGACTGCCGTATTCTAAGTGAGCCGCTATCATACATATAGGTGGCCGCTATCATACATACACTGTAACCCTTTTAATGTTTGATGATCATTTTAGAATTTAGGCCTCTATAAACACATGTTGAAGAAAGAATTCATTGTGTGTCTACGGGTTAGAGTTGTAAATAAAGGACGTGATGTCACAGATAAAATTGGCCGGAGAATTATTGGGTCCTTTGATTGGGCAGACAGTAATGTATTGGATCCCTCTATGGTTATCGCTCATTTTTAAACACAAGACTTACCCGGTGGTTATATAAATATAGCTTTAGTCCCTGACGTCCGGCGGAAATTCAAAACTCGCGGCAATCGCTGACTGAGTAGCCAGGTGTACCACCAGCTTCCTCTGTCACGAGGTACTTGGAACCATTCCATGATTCCTCAGATATTCCATGCTGCCATTGCTGGCGACATCGTTGGATATTCACTCGTGATTTAGCCTGGATTTTTGCAGTTATCTTTGGTGATGTACTACTAATTTGGTTATTGGCTTTTGCTTGTTTGATTTTGCTTTCGGCTTTTCTTAAATCTTGATTGATTTTGATTATTTTGACCTCGTTTTGATCTCTCAATTAATATTCAAATTGGCTGGTCCTTCTCCCGCTTATAGAAAGTGTGTGAAAGGATGTAAGACCCGGCTTCCTAAAGCCTCAATTGACCCCCACTCAATTTGTGTTAAATTTAGGGGTAAAGTATGTGAGTTAGGGGATCGGTATGATGAATGTGTTTTGTTGTCTGAGAGTGAGTGGCTGGAATTTGACAGCTACACTCGTAAACTTCAGAGAGAGAGAATTAGACAAAGTTCTTCTCGGTCTAGAGAATTTTCTTCTTTCCATATCATTGAACCTAATCCTTCCCCTTTAGTGGTAGTTTCAGATCCCACTACTGTAACCGCTGAGCCTACCCTTGAGGACATGATGGTCGCTATTCAAGCCCTGGGAGTTAGGGTTGAATCGCTTGCTGCGGACAGGAACCAACTTATGTCCGATGTTGATCATTTAAAAAGTGTCAGAGCGAAAAGTGCGGTTAATGTGTTTTGTGCAGTGGAGGGTGCGTCTGCTCGGACCTGTCGTTCACCTAGCTTTAGACCTCTTCCAAGCTCCCCAACCCCTGGGAGAAGGAATGCCGATCGGCAAAAGGGAACGAGAGGCGTTATCGCTCGAGCAGACGTCCCCTCGAGCTTACCTTTTGACGTTTCACGGGACGCTCGTCCTCACCGTGGGAAAGGTGAGGTTAAGGTGTTTACCTCATCTTCGGATGACGCAGCGCACAGCAGAGGCTGGCTTCAAGCTTCCAGACCTCTTAAGAGGAAAATGGATGCAGAAGATCAGCGTCGCGCCTTGTCGCCGCAAGCGCCTGGTTGTAGCCATTGGAGCAGTCCGGAGTGTTTTCCTCCTTCTAAAGACGGTTCTCCTGCTAAACGTCCTGTTAGGACGTCGGATTCTGACATATGTCTAGTCCAGCCTGTTGCAGAACAAGTTCTTAAGTCTGGTATCACTTCGGTGCATGCTCCGCCGCCACACTCAGACTGGTTGTCGTCTCCTGGACACTCTGCGCGTTACATGAGCGATGAAGAAGGGAGTTTGTGGTGGAAGTAACTTCTCCCGCTTTACCACAAGTTAACCCGAACTGTAGTATGCTGCAAGATATGCAGCAACCACTCTCTTCTTTGATGCAAATGGATCAACCTACGGACAGCAAGAGAGTGGCTCGCCAAGTTCCCGAGCGTTGGGAATCTTCGCAACTTGACGGCAAGCGTAGTAAGGCGGTTAGTCGAGAGGCGCTTGACGACGGACAGCTTTCCGAGTGTCAGGCAATTGAACACGGCGCTGTACGACGTGATAAGGTTTCTGTGAAACGTCGAGACCCTGATCCACTTGATACCAAACGTCAAGCGTCCATGCGTGACGCCAAGCGACCAAACGTGAAGATGATCGGCAAGCAGCTAAACGTGACGCCGAGCGACAAGCAGGTGACGTTGAGCGTCAAGCAAAACGTGACGCCAAACGTCAAGCAGTCGGACGTGACACCGAGCGTAAGAGCCTCGGTCGTCATGATGACACCAGTCGTTCCGAGCATCAAGATTGCAAGCGCGTTATTTCCGATCGTAATGATCGCGAGCGACTTCTTTCTGAGCGTCGAGCGTTGGATCAATGTGACGTTGAACATGATGATCCTGCACCTGTGGCTGACAGTAGTAGAGCCCGTAAAGACGTCTCTACTTTGGTTAGTGTTATCAGAGGAAGGGATTGATGATCACCTTTCCACGGCTGACCTTTTAGAAAATTTCCTGGAGGAAGAAGAGACTAAGACCCTTCATCATTCAGTTGATCTTAAGAGGATTATGAAAATTTTTACAGAAAAATTTCCTGATCATAGTGTTCCTGTTGCTCCACGTTTCCCACCTTCGGAGTTTACCCTGGGGAAGGCAGCGAAGGCTTCTCTTTTCACCAAGACGGTTCTCGGTCATCAAAGAGAGCTTTAAGGATGTTGGGAGACTGGATGCAGTCCAAAAAAGAACAAGGCAAGACAGCCTTCTCTTTTCCTCCAGCTAGATCAGCCTCCAGGTCAAGCGTGTGGTACGAGACGGGAGAAGTTCTCGGCTTGGGAGTTCCTGGCTCTGCCCAGGGAGACTTTTCATGCATAGTAGAATCTCTTCGTCAGTCGGCCATGAGAAGGACCAAGATTCTCTGGTCTACTTCTGAAATTGATCAACTCCTCAAAGGCGTCTTTAGAGCCTTCGAGGTTTTCAACTTTCTGGATTGGACTCTGGGAGTCTTGGGGAAGAAAGTTTCAACCCCTAAGGATACTGACACTGATAGTATTATCCTGATCATGTCTTGTATGGACAAAGTCGTTAGAGACGGCTCTAATGAGTTGGCAGCCCTCTTTTCAGCTGGGGTTCTTAAGAAAAGAGCACAAATGTGTTCTTTTCTTTCAGAAGTCTGAGTTGCTGTATGCACCGCTTTCTCCCCCTCCGTTTCCTCAGGAGTTAGTAAGAGAGGTGTCTTCCGCTTTGACCCAGAAGGCCACTCAAGATCTAGTCTCTAAGACTGCAAGGAAGGTCCTACCGACTTCCTTTACTAGCCGCAAACCGAAAGAAGAGACTCCATTCCCTCAGTTTTCACAGCTTTTTCGAGGGAAACCCGTCAATAGGGGTAGTTCCAGACCCGACGGGAGGAGAGCAAGAAGGAGAGGTTCCAGATCTGGGCGAAGCAGAGTCTGACTGCTTTCGCCTTCAGACAGCAATAGGAGCCAGACTGAACAACTTCTGGCGAGCGTGGGAGAAAAGGGGATCAGACCCTCGGTCCGTTCTTGTACTGAAGGAGGGATACAAGATTCCTTTCATTATGAAACCTCCTTTAGTTTAGATCCGGTAGATCTTTCTCCCAGATATAAAGAGGAGTCGAAGAGGCAGGCTATGCATCTCCAAATGTCTCTCTTGTTAGAGAAGAAAGCAGTAGAGACGGTACGAAACTTGCGGTCACCGGGGTTCTACAACCGCCTTTTCCTGGTTTCCAAGAACTCGGGGGGATGGAGACCAGTCCTGGATGTAAGTGCTCTCAACGACTTTGTTCAGAAGACAAAGTTCTCCATGGAGACACCAAAGACTGTGCTAGCAGCAGTATGAAAGGGCGACTGGATGGTCTCTTTAAGACCTCCAGGACGCTTATTTTCATATCCCCATTCATCCATGTTTCAAGCGTTGCCCGAGGTTCGTTTACAGGAAGGAAGTCTTCCAGTTTCGAGCCTTGTGTTTCTGCCTCAGCACCGCTCCTCTCATTTTAACGCAGCTTATGTTAAATGTAGCGAGCATACTGCACTCGAGAGGCATCAGAGCCTCCTTGTATCTGGACGACTGGCTACTCGGAGCTCATTCCTTCACTCGCTGTCTGAAGGATCTGCACATGACATTGAGATTGTCAAAGGAACTGGGTCTTCTTGTAAACAGAGAGAAGTCCCAATTGATTCCATCCCAGAAGATCCTTTTATTTGGGGATGGAGATTCAGAGTCCAGCTTTTCGGGCTTTTCCGTCACCCTCAAGGATGGAACCAGCCCTCCTGAAACTTCGTACTTTTCTAGAGAAAAGAATAGAAGTCCTAACTGATTCCGTCCCAGAAGATCCTTTTATTTGGGGATGGAGATTCACAGTCTAGCTTTTCGGGCTTTTCCGTCGCCCTCAAGGATGGAACAAGCCCTCCTGAAACTTCGTACTTTTCTAGAGAAAAGAATATGTTCTGTGAGAGAGTGGATGAGTCTGGTGGGAACCCTCTCCTCACTGGAGCAGTTTGTTTCCCTGGGAAGACTGAATCTCCGTCCTCTTCAATATCGCCTCAATCATCATTGGGACAAGGAAAAGAGCCTAGAGATGGAAAGCATTCCCCTTACGGAACCAGTAAGAAGTTGCCTCCAATGGTGGAACGGTCCGGGCAAACTTCAGGAAGGTCTCTCACTGGAACAAAGGAGCCCAGACCTTGTGTTGTGATCCGACGCCTCGGACTCGGGGTGGGGAGCAACACTGGGCAAGTTGGAGATCTCGGGTCTGTGGACAAGTGATTAGGAGAGCGTCCACATCAACCAGAAGGAGCTGTTAGCAGTCCTGTTGGCCCTCAAAGGTTTCGAAGGGTTGGTATGGAACAAAGTGGTGCAGGTCAATGCCGACAACACTACAGCATAGGCATACATAGCCAAACAGGGCGGAACGCACTCGAGGTCCCTTTACGAACCTGCAAAGGTTCTTCTCGTTTGGGCAAAGGAGAGGAATGTAACCCTCCTTACAAGGTTCATCCAAGGAGAAAAGAACGTGATGGCAGACAGCCTCGGCAGGAGAAATCAAGTCCTGTCCACGGAATGGACATTGCATCAAGAGGTTTGCAAGAAACGTTGGCGGATTTGCGGTCGTCCGTCCATAGACCTGTTCGCAACCTCGAAAACGAAAAGGCTGGACACATACTGCTCCCCAGTTCCAGATCTCGAAGCGGTCCACATAGACGCTTTCCTGCTGGATTGGTCTCACCTGGACATGGATGCGTTCCCCCCCATTCAAAGTTCTGTACAAGGTGTTACAAAAGTTTGTGTCTCATGAGGGAACCAGATTAACTTTAGTGGCTCCCTTTTGGCCATCAAGAGAATGGTTCACAGAGGTACTACATGGATGGTGGACATCCCAAGAAGCCTTCCTTTAAGAGTAGACCTACTCAAACAACCACACTTGGAAAGGCACCATCATAACCTCCGAGCTCTACACCTAACTGCCTTCAGACTATCGAAAAACTCACAAGAGCTAGAGGATTTTCGAAGGAGGCAGCTAGGGCTATCGCTAGAGCAAGGAGGACTTCTACCATCAAGGTTTACCAGTCCAAGTGGGAAGTTTTTAGAGAATGGTGCAGAGTCAACTCAGTTTCCTCATCCAGTACCTCTTTGACTCAAATTGCTGACTTCTTTTTTAAACTTAGAAGAAAACGCAACTTTTCTTCCTCTACCATCAAGGGGTACAGTAGTATGTTAGCAGCAGTCTTCAGGCACAGGAACTTGGACCTCTCAAATAATAAAGATCTACAGGATCTTCTCAAATCCTTTGAGACTTCTAAGGAGCGACAACAGGAATCACCAGCCTGGAACCTGGATGTCGTCTTGAAGTTCCTCACGAGTGACAGGTTTGAACCCTTCTTTTAAAGATCTCGCTTTAAAGACTTTTCTTGGTTAGTCAGGTGACAGCTAAGAGAGTCAGTGAGGTTCATGCTTTCAGCAGAGCTATCTGTTCCTTACAACTTGGATTCCTAGCCAAGAACGAATGCCCTTCTCATCCATGGCCTCAGTCTTTCGAGATTCCGAACCTTTCCGATGTGGTTGGTGAAGAATTGGAGAAGGTCCTGTGCCCTGTAAGAGCACTGTAGTTCTATCTGGACAGAACTAAAGAATTACGAGGCAAGTGAGAAGCACTTTGGTATTCGTTCAAGAAGCCCTCGTTACCGATGTCAAAAAACGCCCTATCATTTTTTATCAGGCTCTTGATAAGAGAGGCTCACTCACACTGCGGTGAGGCCGACCTCAAACTGCTGAAAGTTAAGACGCATGAAGTTAGAGCTGTGGCAACTTCTGTAGCTTTTAAACAGAATCGATCTTTGCAGAGCATTATGGACACAACCTTTTGGAGGAGTAAATCTGTGTTCGCCTCACATTACTTGAAACGTGTCCAGACTCTTTACGAGGACTGCTACACTCTGGGACCATGCATAGCAGTGAGTGCAGTAGTGGGGGAAGGATCTACTACTACATTCCCTTAATCCTAATACCCTTTTCATCTCTTGGAACTTTTGTATTTTTATGATTGTTCGTGGAGATTGCGACAGTCTTCCACAATCATTGATTTTAGTCAGGTGGTCAATTTGTTCTTTGAGAGCGCCTGGAACAAGGGTATTGGAGGAGGTCCTGTCAACATAGAAGTATTTACACCAGTTTGATAGCTCCTAGAGGTCTTCAGCCCCCTGGGTGGATCGCTGGATCTCATAATGAAAGTATTCATTGAAGTCAGCTTCCTTATCAGGTACGAACCCTTAAGCTTGTTTATTAACTCTTGAGTAAAAATTCCAACAATGTTGGCTGTCTCTGACCCTCCACCAAGGGTGTCAATCAGTACGTCCATGGGGGGGGGGGGGGTAAAATTGATAACCTATCCAAAAAATTTGAAAAATATATATTTCGATGATTATCATAAAGATATTATGATACAATAAAGTAAAACTGCAAGTGTTCTCTATTTTGGTATAACTTAATCATGCGTTGGTTTTAGACGCATTGGTATGATATGTATAGAAGATGGGGTCCTTAGGCAAATAGGTGGTTTCTGTGGTGAGACGGTATTTATCCGTCTTGTTTGATGTGACGCGTAAACTATTAGTATACTGTAAGATAATAGTTACAGAGAAATCGTGATTGGTTTACGTGTATTATTTGTGTTTTTAACGTTTCTGGGGACAATAACTAGCAGAAACCCTTATTTGCTTATTTATGGTGAGTCGACTACCACAACTAAAAACTTGAAACGCCTTTGAACACACCCTATATCAGTGTAGCGGTCTTACGACCAACCCCCTTACCCAAGTATATTTATGGGTATATTTGTCTGCGGAAATAACGCTATTTAATCATTGATCTTTGCGCTGGTGTCTTGCATCTCTCTCTCAATTTATTATCTTCCTCCTCCTTGGTTCTACCCATTTGTGTGGCCGAGTATTTTGCCATTACAAGAGCTGCTTACCAGAGCTAAAGTCTCTCATCTACCCTTACCAAGTGGAAAGTAGCTACTGAACAGTTACAATGCAGTAGTTAACCCCTTTATCCCCAATGGACGTACTAGTATGTTCCACAAAACTCATCCTTTTACCCCCATGGATGTACTGGTACGTCCTTGCAAAAAACTGTTTTTTACATGTTTTTGCATATTTCTGATAACTTTATGAGAAACTTCAGGCATTTTCCAAAATAATGAGACTAACCTGACCTCTCTATGACGAAAATTAAGGCTGTTAGAGCAATTTAAAAAAATTATATTGCAAAATGTGCTTGGAAAAATAAACGCCTAGGAGTTCAGGGTTGGAAAGTTTCAAATAGCGTTGGGGGTAAAAGGGTTAACAACTTGAGTGAAGAAGAATTTTCTGGTTATCTTCAGTGTTGTCGGGTGTGTGAGGGAAGAGGAGAACGTGTAAAGAATAGGCTAGACTATTTGGTGCAAGTGTAGGCAAAGGAAAAAGTCGTAACCAGAGGTGAATCCAGGGTAGTACAGTACTATTAAGCCAGTTAAAAGGACCCAATAATGCCAGCAGTAGTATCTCAACGGGCAGCTGCTGGCTTGCCAGTCATTAGCGGGGAAGCATCACACCCTGCTCGCTCTCTGTAACTCTACTTTGATTTCAGCAGTCGGTGGAGACAAAGCCCTGTCCCCACTGGGTTGAAACTGGACGAATTCCTGCTGGTCTCTGTTCCCGGTATGAGGATATATAATAGTGTCTTGGGAATTATTATTATGACTACCGGTACTTGCTAAGCTACAACCCTAGTTGGAAGAGCAGGATGCTCCAAGTCCAAGGGCTCCAACAGGGAAAAATAGCCCAGTGAGGAAAGGAAATAAACTATAAGAGAACTAATATTTTGATAACAATAACAGCATTAAGATCATTCTTTCATGTATATACCGTTACAACTTAAAAAATACAATCAAGAATAAGAGAAATAATATAGAATAGTGTGTCCAATTTTACCCTCAAGCTAGAAAACTCTACCCTAAGACAGTGGAAGACCCTAGAACAGGGGCTATGGCACTACCCAAGATACTGCTTTAGTCAAGAACTTGATTAATATTATCATGTTACCTTTAACACCTTAGGCTGGCCAAGGGGGAAAGCTCATTCTCTCCTCCTTGGAGTTAGACTTCTATGAAGTCTTAAGATCAGATTTCTTTCCTTCTGTGTCTATTTGCCAACCCTCCGTGGTTTTCTGACACACACACATGAATAACACACATCCTAGTGATTGCTGTTGTTTCAACGTTTTCAGTCTCGCTTATCGGAAGCCAGTTGCTTTCCGAATCTGGCGATCAACTCGCTTCCAGCAATTTGGTATGGGGATCAAATTGTTTTAGCCATTTGAATTCCTCCCCTCCTTCAGGGGGAAGCTAGCATTTCACTTGAGACAGATGCTTTAGCCAGGATCTTCCTCTGAGCCCGCCAACCCTCCGGGGTTTTATGGCAGATGCTGTCGCAAGCGTTTGCTGTTGTGCTGACCAGGTGGTTCAGGAGGGCTTACGTGTTCTGACACTAGAGTGCTTTAACTCTTCGGAGTTCCACGGAGATTTTGTCAATAGCGAGTACTCAGTTCACAAATTATCCACGCCGATCAGCTCACCTGGCTGGATTGAGAGCTCAGCATCATAAGCTAGCACTCGGCTCGATCCCCATGGCTTGTGCACGCCCTTGCACAACTGAGATTGCTCTGCCTGCTTTGGTAAAATTCACAAGCAAGGCTCACTCACCTTTTGCCTCGCTCCCAATGCCCCCCCGTCTCCCACTCGGCCACAATCGGTGATCCTACTTCATCTAGGGGGTTAGTAGAGCATGAACTAGGTTTGTCCTCCCCTGGGGCTTGCACCCATGTCGACCTGAAAGACATGTAGAAAGCAATTGTTCACTCAAGGTCATTGCTGAGCTTTTCCCTGCGTTCAGCAGCATGCGCTCAAGGCAATCGCTTGCCTCACACCTGAACTCTCTTGAGCTGATGAATGTCCTTTCTACACCCCAAATGTGGATGAGACAGTCAGAGATATACAATAGGGGTTTATTCAACTGCTTAGGCACTGACATCATTCTAAAACCAAAATGGGTAGGTCTTCTTATTGAGAGGTTTGTTCCATCAAGTTGAGTACTGGTGTTTTCTCTGGAAGTGAGGAGACCTGCCTGGGGTGCAAAATGGTGGCAGGTGCAGGCTTCCGAAGAGGTCGAGGAGTTGTGCGTGTGTATGCTCGAACAAATCCTCTGGCTTTTTGCTCTCCTGGCGTGTTACGTCATCCAGGACACACTGCAGGGGCAGGACATCCTCCCAAGTGGTCTGACGACCAGTAGGAATTTTCATGGTGGCCAGGGATTGCTCTAGCCAACTTGCCACTTTACTGGGAACAGTTTTGAGGAGCTTGTGCCTTGGGTCTCTTTTGTCCAGGTTACACCGTGGGTATGTTGACTTATACAAGGAGGCCAACTGCATAGAGTAAATTTTCAACAGTTCGAACTTCTCCCAGGTGGCGCTCTGGAATCGGGCCATCCTCCCAGTGTCTCGTCTCTCGGGATCCTTAGCACTAGTCGAGTTGGAGATCCTTCATTTCCAGGTTGGAGGTCTCAGAACCCTCATAGGCTGTGAAAGACTGCTTCCCCCTTCAGGTACCTTCCAAGCTCAGTAGTCCATCGACTGGATCTTTCTGCCGTCTATCTACTGACTGGCGCAGGAGGTCTCAAAATCTGTAAGGAATTGGGTAAAACTTTGGCCAGATTCCAACTGAAAGATTCCAGGCTTGATGGCCCTGATCAAGTCATATAGAGGGTAGTCTGACTAAAGGGTTTTGACATCCTCAGTAGAATCACCGTCAGCTGAGCTGACACCGGAGCAGGAGCTGTAAGAGTCGCCAGAGGTACCACTGCCGGAATCTTCTTCACAGGTCAACTCCTGTTCACAGTCAGTATTACTGATATAGCTGGTCTATTGTCAACCTTAGTTTGGCCTTTCCGTTTGGGAATGGCCCCCGTCTTAGCAGGATCTGCTGGAACATCTTCCAGTCTGCCTAGTCAGCCAAGAACTGCTTCCTTAGTCCACATATAGGGCTGGCTAGTAGTTGCCGGAATAGGTGGGGAGGCAAGTTTGTGCCTCTATTAAAGGACTTAGATTTGTCTAGTTAGGAAAAATAGAAAATACTTTAAGTTTTTTTATTTTGATTTCC
This sequence comes from Palaemon carinicauda, assembly GCF_036898095.1. NCBI lineage: Eukaryota > Metazoa > Arthropoda > Malacostraca > Decapoda > Palaemonidae > Palaemon > Palaemon carinicauda. Next base: position 57,873,398 of record NC_090767.1, on the reverse strand, counting down.
GTGTCTTTTGTACCTGAGGTTAGAAAGGTAACACTGACTAATTGATGTTAATTCAAAATTGAGTCAAAGACTTGGGATTTTAGCCATTGTGCATTATTGCTCAAAGAATGCTAGTCTTTGATAGGAATTGGATATTTGCCTCAGAGAAATGCTTATTATTATGCCTGCAAGATACATTCAATGATAAGTCCTCAACAATATGAGTAGTTCTGATTTTTAATTATTTTTCATCGTATTTCAGGTCTACGAAGATGAAAGCGTTGCTGGAGAAGTCTGGGGGGAAATATCTGTCTATAGGTGAAGGACATTACTTTAAAATCAAGTAGTAAAAGGATACCCACCAAGATGATGCTGAGGACTGTGAGGGACAATGAAAGACAGCCTTTTAGTCATGCAGATGACTAAGGGACAGATGGTCATCATACAGCTTAGTTACCGTAGAAGATAATGACGATAATGCTGTTGAGAAATCGGCTGGATGCACGGCATGTCGGCTTGTCATAGATTTTCTCGTTATTGTATGTCATGATGACCCTTCTACATCTCTTCAATAAAGGTAAGAAGGATTTAGATACCTATGAAGGGTAAACTAATCATAATTCCTTATGGAAACGATTCATTTGTAGACTGTTAAGTTTCTTAAAGATGATTGTAAGTGAAGGGTATTGTGTTGGTTAGTTTATGTAGGGAATCTCTTTAGGTCCTGCATTTACAAACTTGCTAAGCTCCAACCAGCATATCCATTAAACTGAGGGACAGCTGTACTCTATTCAGAATGTGTTGTTGCTTTGGTGTGATACAATAAACAGTTAATTGGTGGTTGTATTTACTCTTCTCAGATAATGTCCATGCCACTATGTATTGTAAAGTGTTAAGTATCAAGAAACATTATCAGATCAAATGACCTTTTAGAGTACTTGTTCTTATATGAATGTCAACTGTCGTCCCTTAATAGGAGAATGATTTCAACGACAGGCATCAGAGTCTTCGCATCGATTTCGGTCGTAGGGTAGCATTGTTATTACTATCTAAGCTGTGACTCTAGTTGGAAAAGCAGAATGCTACAAGAAGATGCTCTTGTGGTTGTTTTTGACCGATCTGGTCTAACACATTTCAACTACTCCTGATTGGTGATGCTCCCTTTCACCTGTCTGGCCATCTAAGTCCTCTATATCTTCCAGTAAACACAGTCCAAGGTAAAGAAGTAGGTGAAAGGTAAATCAATTGTGTACCTCCAGATCCCGGTCTGTCCTCCTTTTGAGAGTATAGTACCTTCACTTGGTGGTAGTGAACAATACCAGTTCAGGGTGCTGTGGCACGGGGGACATCAACAGCCCAACAGGGGTTCACCAGGATCTTCTCCCTGGTTTCTGCTTATGCCCCAAACAGATCTTGGCATACTTAGGCTTGAATTTAGGCAGTATGAGGGAAAGTATCCCTGGTTGCTGGATTGCCTTATGAGGTTGTGAGAGCTAGCTTTCCTGTTGAGAGACAATTCTCATGTCAAGTCCATTGGTGGCAAGGAGTTTTGAGACACCTAGTCTCCTTCTAGCACCTAGTCTCCTTCTAGCACCTAGTTACGAACAGTCAACTTAGGATGCTGTCAAGACAGTGACAGCACAAGGCCTTCAAGCTGCAAAACAAGGTCCCTCCTGGAATAGTATTCCGATAGAGGAGATCAAAGACAGATCCTGAATAGTGGTTTTCTGACACCAACCTCCGCTGGAGTGCAGACATTCCGTTCATCCCTTCTGAACTTATGCTCTTCGCTGATTCATTAAGGTTGTGGAGCCTTACTGGCTCCAACACGAGTGTGTTAGGTCAATAATCCAATGTTTGGAATTGCCGCATCAACATACTAGCGTTCAAATGACCTGTCTTACCTTCCAAGCGTATTCTCAACCTTTTCTGTCAAACCAGTCTGTGGTGTTAAACGACACTACCACCGTAGGATAGTACCTGAAACAAGGAAATACCATTTCTGGTCGGCTTTGCTTTCTGATAGTACAGATCCTGCTTTGGATAGAGAGCCCTGCAGTGTCCCTGTAAGCCAGCTTCAGCTCTGACGAGAAGAACATCCTGTCAGACAATCTGGGCAGGTGGACTTGGATGCAGTAATCTAGATCTAAGTGGTTTTTATATTCTCAGACACAAACACTAAATGGCTTTTGGGGGTTCACCAACGGTAGAACTTTTTGCATCAGCCCTCAACTAGAAATTCCCGGTATCATTTGCGCCAATAACATTACCAAAGGCAGCTTTAGAGGATGTTTCTCAACATCCTTTGGACATTGTTGAGGTCTACATTCTTTCCCCCTTTTTGCCTATAACCGGACTCTGCCGGGTCACCCAAGAACTTATTCCCTAGTCCACATGTAAAGGGCTTTAGTAGGCTAAATGGGGGTGGGGGGGAGGGTTGCCAGAACAGGTGGGGGGAGGCAGGAGGCAGGGATTTTGTTTGCTAGTAACTACCACCACCTCTTTGTGAATCTTGACAACCAAGTTCCTGCTCCTACTGAAGGACTCAAGTTTGTATAGTCAGGAAAAATACAAATTACTCAATTTTTTTTTTCATTATTTAAGTATTTTTTGTCTGAGGTTATAAAAGGAAACATTGATCAATTTATATGAACTCAAAATTGTGTAAAAGAATTTGTTTTCAGTCAAGCTGCAATATTGCACACAGCATACTAATCATTGATAAGAATTGGATATTTGCCTCAGATAAGTCCTCAACAATATTAGTAGTTCTGATTTTCCGTCTTATTTCAGGTCTCTGCGAAGATGTAAGCGTTGCTGGAGAAGAATGGGGGAAATGTCTGTCTAAAGGTGAAGGACGTTACTTTAAAATCAAGTTGTAGAAGGATACCCGCCAAGATGATGTTGAGGACTGTGAGGGACAATGAAAGAGTCCCTTTTAGCTACTCATACAGATGACTTGAGGGACAGATGGTCATCATACAGCTTAGGTACCATAGAGGATAATGACGATAATGCTGTTGAGAAATCGGCCGGATGCACGGCATGTCATCCGACCTTGGGTTTTAGTGTCGTTCAGTCTTTGATTATACGTCAAGACAACTCTCTCTAATAAGGGTAAGAAAGATTTGATTCTTTACGTAAAGGATTGATTTCTGGGCTGTTGGAGTTTCATAAATGATTTTGTTAGGTTTGGTAATTTGAAGGTTGTGTAGGTTAGCTTATATAGGGAATCTGTAAGTCCCGTCCTGCTTTTACTAACGGGTTAGACCCCAACCAGCGTATCCGTTAAACAGGGCGACAAGTGTAGTTGCATTAGTTTATCAGACAGCTATTTGGTGGTTGGATTTTCTCTGCTCAGATATTGACCATGCCAATAATATAAAGCTATGTTTGGTAAAGAATAGAAATATCAGGTAAAATCACCTTTGTTCCAACACGGAGTACTTACCTCGAACTACTTAGTATCTGGGATCTCCTCCCAACCGACCAGAATTTTGTGTAGTTTACCCTATTTCCGTTTTCTATGCGGGAGAACCTCTGGCACAGTGATACGCGCCATGAGGCGACCCGGGGTCAGAGAGCGTGCTCGTTCAGGTCTCGATCGCCAGTAAGTTTTCTGGTCGCGTCGTGATAACATCTCGCCGCGCTCTCCTTACCCAGTGCGACCCTTTGTGTCCCATGCGGTCCCCACGTGGTCCCTTTGTGTTCATTCCTTACCCTTTCCTACCCTTTCCCTCTGTGTTCCTGTGTCGCGTGGTGCCTTGCTAGTTCATTCTGGAGCATCCCCGCCTTTGTCCCGGACCTATGGCCGGTAAATCTTGTGGGGCTTTCCTGTCTAAGCCTGAGGTCGACCCTCACTCCTTATGTTCGTCGTGTAGGGGCAGCGTATGTTCCCCTACAGCCACGTGTCCGGAGTGCGAGTCCTGGAACGAGGTTCAGCGGGTGCGCTACGGCACCAAGAAGAAGAAGGCTTCTAAGAGGTCGCCTAAGAAGTCTAGCATCTCCTCGCCGCTCGCTTCGCCCGATGCCTCTTCGGATAGAGCTGCTCTGCCGTCTTCCCTTACCCAGAGTAGGGGACGAGGTAAGTCCGTTGCGGGGAAGCGGCCCATTGCTCTTCCCCAAGAGTCTGTGATGCCTGTTAGTGGGGATGATATGTCAGTTCAGGCAAGTGGGGTGCCTGAGGGAGGGATGGGAGTGTGTTCGGGGGACGCGGTCCTGGTGCCAGCAAGGCCCGTCTCTTCCGACGATCCTATGTGGGGAAAGGCCGCTGCCGCCTCTTCCCCCGCTTCTTGGGCCTGCATTTCAGGTACGTCAGCAGCCGGGGGAGACGCTGAGAAGGATGATTCACCGTCGTCGGACCCGCTCATGTGGTTCCGCCGAGGTCGCCCTTCAGGTCACCCATGAGACTGGAGGAGGAATTCGATACGTGGTTTCCCAGTAAGAAGTTCCCTCGCTCTCCCCCAGCACCTTCAGCAACGCTCCCTCCCGTCTTCCTTGAGCCTTCTTCACTAACGGACCGGCACGAAGAACCACCAGCGACTCGGGACGACTCCGACCGCTCAGCGCGTTCCTACAGATCTTCGGTCTCCTCTTTCGAGTCGTACTCTTTCTCCTCGGAGGACGGAGGTCCGAGGGACCCAAAGAGGAGACGAGAGAGGTCCCGCAGGAGGAGGTCCCATTCCCTTTCCAGATCTCGCCACGCCAGGAGGCACTCCAGATCCCCCAGAAGGAAACACAGGAGAAGCCACTCTTCTAGAGAGAAATGGGTGCGAGTTGCCATCCCACGCAGCCACCTCCTAGGAATTTCAGCAGTCCCGGGTACCTCTGGCTGGCTCCCGAGAGCTTGTTCTCCTTCCGTGAAGTACGTCCCCTACAGCAGGTCTGAGTATCGGCGAAAATCCTCGCTTCAGGCTTCGGTCGACAGGGATAAGTCCGCGAAGGTTCCAACTCCATCCGCCCAGCGGAGAGAGTCGCCCCTTCGGCCTGGCAGCAGTGTCCCGGCCTCCAAGACTTCAGCAGCCCGTCCGGAAGTTGAGAGACAGCCAGTGACCACGGAGAAGCCCGCAGCAACTTGGACCTCCGCAGGAAGAGACAGGTCCAGGACGGAGACCTCCGTCTCAGCGGCGATGCCCGTTCTCCGACCAGAACCACCGAAGTCGTACCACGACAGGAAGATGCCCCCGTCTTAGGTGTACCTTCTCAGGCAGAGGACCAGTCAGCGGAAGGCCTAGGGGATGGCGGAGAAGGCTCAACGGACGAGGCCTCCGCTTATAGAAAAGTCTTAGCCCTCATCAGACGCCATCACAGGCTAGACGAGCCAAAGCCCGCGACGGACGAAGACTGGCTCTCTGGCCTCAACAGGTTGATGGACACCCCTGTACAGCAGAGGCCCTCGCTGGCTCTTCCCCTGGCTAGAGATGTTAGGATGGGCATGTAGCACATCAACAAGGTCGTAGCCAGCCATGCGGACACCCCCAAGAGTCAGAGCGCCTCCAAACTCCTCCAGGGTCTCAAGACTCAGAAGCGTTTTTATCTCCCGGAGGGGCGGCGCGCAGGTCCCTGTACGGTGGAACCAGCAATTGCCATCCTAAGCCTCTGAAGATAGGGCATCCTCCACCCCAGTTTGCTTCTCTCCGACGGAGACCTCCATGATGGAGGATATAGCCCTGGACTTGGTCTGTGTTTCGTCATGGCTAGACTGGTGGGCCTGCACACTAGTGGGTTTTCAGGCCTTGCACGACCTCTCAGTTCCCGAGAATCAGACCTTGCTAAAGGAACTAATTAGCTTGGGGGGAAAGGCCCTCAAGTTCCTGTCGTACCAGTCCCTCTCGCAGGCAACCAACTGGATCCTGTAAAAGAGGGATACGGTGCTTAGTAAACTAGTCAGGAGGCTTCCACACAGGGAAGCGAGAGCCCTGAGGAACTTACCCCTGTGGGGAGAGTCAGTGTTCCCCCTGAAGGCAGTGGAAGAGACGGTGGAGAGGGTCAGGAAATTGAAGGCTGTGGGAGAGCCCAGACCCCCTCCAGCAAGAAGGCCTGCCCATAGGAGACCCTCTTCGGACGTCTCTCACCCTTCCCGCGCCTCGCCGAACCAACCCAGAAGAGACGCCCCGGCAGTGCCCTGGCTCCAGTCTTCGCAGCCCTCCCGTAGGGGCACTTCAACCCCGCAGACAGCCTTCAGACCGTCCTACTTGAGCTCCAGCCCTCTTAACGAGAGAATGCCTTGATGAAGTCATTGGGCTTCAGCACGGCATATCATTCCCGTGCTGAAGGCTTGTGACGGGCAAGAGGGCTCTCGAACTGGGGAATTTCTTTTCCTCAGTTTGACTCTAAATTTCTCTCATTCTTTTTCTATTACCTCTTATTGCTTATTCCTCCTTCATAATTATCAGCTGTCTCCAACCTTGCTGTCAAAACTCTTTTACCCATTTCACTGTCCAGGTTTTTTAGAGGGGACATTGTATCCATGATCGGTTTTTATTTCAAAATCAATTGTGGGAGCTGTGGTGGTCTTGCCAACTGCCCGAAAATGTTTGGACACCTTGGAGTGTCAGTATTCCCATACTGGCACGCGGAACTATCTCTTAGGAAATTTTGCCTTCGGATTCCAGGGGTTGGCTATTTTATAGAGATAGGACTCTCGGCATTCTGTCCGGTTTGCCTGCCACTATGATTAGAGTGGGGATGATTGTATTCTTGAAATGCTCTCAGTCCCATCAAGCGGGTTTGGCATACACTTGAGCCACTCTAATCATAGTGGTACCATCCCTTTGTGGTAGGGTAGGGAGTGGACATTTGGTAAGCAGCTTTCACAGGTGTCATTGGTGGAGAAATTAATTCCAGGAAAGGCTAACGGTGTCTTCTTTGGAATTTCAGACAGTCTTAATCTTTTCTCTCCCTTAAACTATATTTTTTTCCATTGTTTTTTTTTTCCATTGTTATTATGACCCCTTCCCTCCCCCTGAAAAAATAATTAATGAGTAAACTTAATATTCCCCGTACCCCTGGATCAAATGGCGAACCCCAGACACCGTTGACGACTTCTGCTTGTTTAAATAGGGAAAGCTCTGTTGACAACCTCGGCAATAAAAAGGATTCCTCCAACAATACTTCTTTGACCAGTGTTGTTAAAGACAATTTATCGGCACTGGTGGAAAATGATGCTTGTAATAACCGTAATACTTTACCCTCTGGTTCTGGCTCATTACCAGATCCAACAAAAAATCTGAAAATTCTCCACTTAAAAAACATACCAATTGGTTGTAGCTATGACATAATTCATGAAGCCTTCTGTAGATTTGGAGCAATCAAAGAAATTTTAATGGAGCTTAATGGTAGTAAAGGCTTTTGGGAAGCTTGGGTATCATTTTCAAGTTTTGAGATTGCTTTAGAAGCAAATAAAAATTTAGAGAGCATAAAAATTGACAATTGTTTGATTTCTGGGGCTTTATGTGATAAAGCACCAAGACACCTAGAGATATATAAACCAGAAGAATGGATGGAAAAAGAAATAGAGCATAGACTTCCAGAAGTAAGAACCCCCAAGCCCCCAACATGGATAATTGCATCTGGAAAGATAGATAATTATAACTATTATAAGATTAGTAAATTTATACAAAAAAAAGTTGGTTTAATTAAAAGTAAGGATATTAGTAGATACGGTAAGCAATCTGTTTTGATTAATGCAAAATCAGATACTCAAGCTCACATGCTTTGTGGCATGAAGATTGCAGAAATTGATCCTATTAAGGATATTAAACCACATATGAGCTTCAGCTATGGTAAAGGAGTAGTTTTTGATAAAGATCTATATGAATTCTCAGAACCAGAAATTCTGGACATGTGCCCTGCTAATGTTTGGAAAGTAAGTAAGATCCCTCAAACAAGCATGGTAGTTTTAACATTTGAAACCCCTGTTATACCAGATCATATAATTATTGAGAATGAAAGAGTACGTGTTCGAGAATATAAACCTAGGCCTTTACAATGCTTTAATTGTTTCAAATACGGTCACCCTTCCCGGTACTGCAATAATACGAAGATCTGTATTAACTGTTCTTTGTTAGAACATGGCCAATGCAACAGAGATACAACCTGTGCAAACTGTAAAGATAATCATAAACCAAATGATAAAAGATGTAGAGAATACAAGAATGAAGAAGCTGCAATCTTGAAAGCAAATGCTGAACATATAAGTGTAGGTTATGCAAAGCATTTACTCAATCGGCAACTTAATTTTGCTCGCGCGGTTAAGATGCCAACAAAAGATTATAATCCACTACCCCTTACTACCACAGGGGGACCAGTGGCAGCACCTGGCCCGTCAGGTGCATCTCCCTTAGTGGTAGTAGCCCAGCCATCTGGGTCAAGTGCTCAGCCTATAAAAGCCAGAGCACAAACCTCCAAAGAGGTCAATATGGTGTCCAACACACCAAAAGTATTGTCACCGATAGGAGCATCTCCCCTAGAGGTAGTAGCCCAGCCTTCTGGGTTAAGTGCTCGAACTGTTGAAGTTCTAGCACAATCCTCCAAGGAAGCCAATGTGGCTTCCACCACCTTAAATGTATTGTCTCAGGCAGAATCTCTACCTTATGTGATGGAGATTGGAAAACAAGATCTTCCAAAGAGGAAAAGGTCCCCATCATCCTCACCTTCATCTAAGTCAGGTAAGTGCCCTACTGCTCATGATCCTAAGGTTGACTCTTATAAAGATCCTAGAAAGAAAGAAAAGAAGAGTGGTGGCCTAGTAAAGCCTTCCATCTCCAGGCCTTACATGGCTTCATCTGAAAAGTCCCAAAAGACAAATGAGACAAAGAAAAATAATAACAAAAGATAATGTCTATCATCCAGTGGAATTGCAGAGGTCTAAGTACTAGCATTGAGCAAATAAAAACTTTAACCAGGGACTCAGACACGAAGGTAATTTGCCTACAGGAAACCAAGATCAGTGACAAACCATTTAATCCTGGACTCAATTATCATTTTTGTAGATCCCCTCCTTTGCAAGCTGCAAGAGCTCAAGGTGGTACAGGTTTTATTATTCACAAATCTGTAAAATTTGAAACAATCCCACTCAATACACCACTACAGGCATGTGCAGTTAGAACTCATATCGGGAAAAAAATTACTTTATGCTCGCTATATATTGAACCATCCTTAGAACTTTTCCTCTTAGATCATGCTGGTAATCCAAGAAGGCTTAGACTTTCTGACCTCCAAGACTTGATCAATCAGCTTCCTGCCCCTTTTATTTTAATGGGTGATTTTAATGCAAAGCATACTTTATGGGGTGGAAATGTGTGCGATAGATGGGGTAATCTTGTTGAAGAATTAATCGACAACAATGATGTAATACTAATGAATGATGGTTCTCCAACTAGGTATGATGTATTCCACAACTCTACATCAGCCATTGATTTGTCAATCTGTTCCTCATCCATTCGATTGGACTACCTTTGGTCAGTAAATGAACACCTACATGGCAGTGACCATTGGCCAATAATGTTAAATTATGTCCATAATCTTCCTTCTCAGTGTCCACCAAAATGGAAGATAGATGAGGCAGACTGGGCAGCTTATGAAAACTGTTCACACACTGATAAAGAATATGATGAATTTACATCTCCAGTGCATGCCTATCAACATCTTGAAAATATTATTGATGATAATGCTAGCAAGTTTATACCTAAAACGTGCGGTTTACCTCATCGCTCTGTAGTTCCTTGGTGGAGTAAAGAATGTGCCAACGCAAGAAAAGTGACCCGAACTTGCTTCAGAAGATACTTGAGGACAAACTATTTAGCAGATAGAATAGCATATCTCAGAGCCTGTGCCAAACAAAAAAGAATTTTTAAAAAAGCAAAGAGAGCAACTTGGAAGAAATATATATCTAATATTAATACCAAAACTCCTTCAAAGGAAATATGGGACAAGATTAGAAAACTTCAAGGTAAATTCGTCCCTAAGCCTCTACCAATATTAAGGGAAAACAATAGATATATATCTGACCCCAAAGATGTAGCAGAGGTTCTTGCTAAGCACTTTGCTCATGTATCAAGTGCTGACAACTATTCCCCAGCATTTCAACAAATTAGAGCATCAACATCTGTTGTTCCTCCTGCTTCTTCAAATACTGAAGCTTTTAACCTGCCTTTTAGTATGGAGGAAATGCAAAATGCTATCTCCAGCTCTTCTTTAACTGCCCCAGGTGAGGATGGCATCTGGTATGAAATGATATCACATCTTCCAGTGGATACCAAGGAATTTTTATTAGAAACCTTTAATGGTCTATGGGCTTCCCATACATCTCCTGATTCCTGGCATACTTCAATTGTAATTCCAGGCCACAAGTCTGGTAAAGACCTAGAGCTGCCATCTAGTTATAAGCCCATATCCTTGACCAGTTGCATATGCAAACTATTTGAGAGAATGATCAACAACAGACTTGTGTGGCATCTTGAATAAAAAAATCTTTTATCTAACAGACAGTTTGGTTTTAGGAAGAACCGAAGTACTCTAGACCCTTTGCTGATGTTATCAAGGGAAATTTCAAATGCTTTTTCTAACCAAAACCAGGTGGTGGGTGTCTTTTTTTACCTCGAAAAGGCATATGACACCACCTGGAGGGGTGGTATTTTAAAGCAATTGGCCTCGTGGGGTATAGGAGGACATATGTTCTCTTTTATTGAAGAATTTTTATCAAACCGCTCCATTAAAGTGAGAGTAGGGTCAGAACTATCTTCATCCTACATGCAAGAAGAAGGTGTCCCCCAAGGCAGCGTATTGAGTGTGACCTTGTTTGCTGTTGCAATTAATAGTCTCATTAGTCATATACCTCCTGGCATACAAGGATCACTATTTGTCGATGACTTTGCAATTTATTGTAGTGGATCATCTGCACTACAAGCATGCCAAAATCTTCAAATTGCAATAAATGCTGGTTCCGCATGGGCAAATTCTCGCGGATTCATGTTTTCTCCTCAGAAGACCAAAGCCATTCGCTTTACTCGTACTCGTAAAAGGGAAGAGATCCCCACCCTTTTTTTAAATGATTGTATTTTGCCATATGAGGATAGTGTCAAGTTTCTTGGAGTCATTTTCGACAAGAAAATGACATTTGGTCCCCATATAAATGACCTATCTATCAGGGTTAAGAAGTCACTAAACATTCTGAAAGTGATATCGCATTTTGATTGGGGTGCTGATAGAACAACTTTGCTTAGAATTTATACATCTTTGTGTGTGAGCAAGTTAGACTATGCATGCCAAATATATGGGTCAGCTACAAAGACTTTACTTGGAAAACTTGATATTGTTCACAATGCTGGGCTTCGCATCTGCACAGGTGCTTACAGAACATCTCCCATTGACAGTCTCTATGTTGATTCTGGCATACCTCCCCTTTCCATTCGCAGAGAGGAGTTGAGTTTGAGGTTTTTAGCTAGGTCCCTTGCTGTGAGAAACAATCCTAACTGTAAATATGTTAGGGTGCCTTTAGATCGGGCTCCTAACAGATCTAGAGTGCCTAAGCCTTTGGAAGTACAGCTGAAAAATGATGGTAGAGAAGTAGGCTTGTTAACAGCACAGATAGCAGAGGTAGGATATCCCAAGTCTTCCTCCTTGGTGTAATCCACCTGTTAAAGTGTGTTTTACGGCAGGAGGGAAAAATTCCTTACCTAGTAGGGTAATGAAAAGTGAGTTTTTAAATCATGCTGCTCAACATCATGGGAAACATGTTTTTACAGATGGCTCCAAATCGGCTGCAGGAGTTGGAAGTGCAGCTGTGGTGGGGGATATTGTTATTAGAAGGAAACTCCCATACTCTTGTTCAATTTTTACTGCTGAGCTGTACGCAATAATTCTCGCAGTCCAACATATTTTTAAAAATGGCAACCAAAATAGTTTTTATACAATTTTTACGGATTCCAATAGTGTTTTACTCTCATTAAAACTAATTATGCCAGGCCATCATCTAGTACAAGAGGTGCAGGACTGGTTAGTACTTCTGCAGTCTAGGAAGAGTATCAGTGTTCACTTCTGTTGGGTCCCTGCCCATGTTGGGGTGGATGGGAATGAACAAGTAGATAAGGCAGCAAAGGAAGCTTCAGGGCTAAGTAATCCATCCCCCTTGAGTATTCCTTACAAAGATCTTAAAAGTGAGATTCATCTTTACTGTAAAAATAAGTGGCAAGCTCGATGGTCTGAACTCACCACCAATACAAAATTGAAACAAATCCACCCATTGGTGGATAAATGGTCATCTTGTAATTCTACAAGTAGAAGGGATACCATTATTTTAACTAGGCTGCGTATTGGCCATACACATGCAACGCACAATTATTTAATGAAGAGTGGGGAAGGGAGACAGGCCCCTCTTTGTAATACCTGTCAAGTGAGAATGGATGTTAAACATATTTTAGTCGATTGTCCTGTTTTTAATCTCCAGAGGAGGACACATTTACTCCAGGACAAACCGTTAAGAGATATACTGGGGGAAAACTGTAATACCCTGAACTTGAGAAAATTTATACAAAGTATTGGGTTATATTACGAGCTATAATTGATTTTATTAATTTATTTATTTATTTTACCCTTTTAATCCCTATTTATTTCACATCTAGATTTTATTGTATGAAAGTGTTACGATTTGTATTAAAGGTTAAAATGATACTAAATGGTGTGAGTGTACAGATATGATTGAATGATTTTCGTTATATAGCGCTGAATGGCCTTTGATGCCCCAGTGCTTGGCTTAATGCCTAAATCCCATATTCAATTCAATTCATAAACAAGAAACACCAGTTCAGGGCGCTGTGCTTCGGTCTTTCCACTACACCCATCCTGGTCTCACAGGATCGGCTTCTGTCTCCTCCGTTTCGGGACGACTGACTGACCTTAGCAGACTCAGTGGCAACCTTGCATTAACACCGGAACTTCTGAAGTCTTTTTACCAAGATCCAGTGATCTGGGTAAACTTGCAGAAGTCTTCCCTACTTCCCTCCTAGAAGACTGGTGTATCTGGGAATGATTCTAGACACCAATCTCCACAAAACCTTCTCGAAACGAGAACAACTCCCATTCCAAAAGGACTAGAGTCGGACTGGAATCAGACCCTCGATCCCCCAAACACTCTGACCCCTATAAGACCAGAAGTTTGGACAAACCTCAAGGGATGGGTGTCAGTCGAGAATCTACAGAGCAACATAACTTTCTCATCGTTCCCCACTCCTCGGACTTGAGGTTGTGCTTAGAACACATCAAAAGAAAAGAGGAGGGACCATAGTGCTGCACCACACGACCTCAGCTCTCAGGACAGAGTCCGAAAGTACCTTCACTTAAATCTCTGAAGAGATGAAGGCCAACTTTCCGGTCCTTCAGCAGCCTCATCGTTTCCTAACAGACCACTCGGTGATGTGATGGACGACACACCACACACCACATACAGACTCGCATCGACAAGCAAGGAGGAACTTGCTTGTAGCCTCTTCCCATCTAACAGTGTAAACACTAAGATGGGCCAATGTCCGTTCGGTACCACTATCAGCTCTCTTCATTCCAGACTACAAGAACATGCTCGCCGACAACCTGTGCACAGCATCTCAGATAAGGTATACCAAATGATCTTTGTATCGCCTTGTAGCTGTCAAAGTCCCGACTTTACGGGGTCCTCCAACTAGGGATCTGTTGCAACGCTCCTGAATCTTGGGCTGCTGTTTCTCCCTAGCCCTAGACCCCAAGGCGCTCTGGCAACAACGGGGGGTACAACAATGATGTTACGTCTCGTGTCTTTTTTATTTGGAGGAGGACACTCAAGAAGGCTAGAACATCGGTCAACCTGTTAAGGACTCTCCTAGCTCCGCTATGGCATTATGCAGAACGGTTTCCAAACCTTTTGCAACTCCTGATTTTCTCCAAGAGAACCCTCTCCACATCACAGACAACCCACTTCGACACCTACCACAAGCTATAGCTTTGCTATGATTGTACGCCTGGAGACTACCCAATACCTCTTTTGCGAAAAGGTTGTCTAGATAGCTGAGGAATTCCTCAGCATCAGTCTACCAGGCAGTATAACGTCTGGTGTGGTTGGTGTCATGTGAAAGTGTGTCTCTCCACTCGATACCTCGATTCCAGCAACAGCGGAATCCTCGAGTATATACAAGAGGAAAGACCCCCTATTCATTTTAGACAGGTAAAGATGATCACTCAACCTTGATCCTTCACCTTCAAACTGAAAGAAAGGGACACCCTCTCATCGATAGATTTTTCCTTACTCATACGGACTTGCACCTTGACTTTCCCCAGTCGGAATTGAGACCTTCCTCTCGGAACATGGTTCAAATTCTCCGTTCTCTAACGAGACCACCTTATGTTCCACTTCACCAGGCAACAAATTTTTTCGTGATTTAAGAAAACATTGTTCCTACACACTCGGACAGCAACCGTACGAGTCGAGGAACTTCATGGTCTCGCTTTCGACATCGCCCATTATTGAGAAGGGCGAAAGACAATGTTCAGTTTTGTCCCTGAGTATGTCGCCAGACACAGTCTCCAGAGGTGATGGATCCTACACAAGTCTCCACTCGGTAACGGACGATGCAGATCATCCGTTACTGTACCCTGGGTAAGGTATGAGACTTTACATGAAGAAAACGGCAACAGCTCACCCGGGTCCCTTCTCATGTCATCAGCACTGGGAGAGACTAGAGGAGGATCACCGAAACATAATCTCGACATGACGACTCACAGTGTCAGGGACATAACTATGCACCTGGTCCTTCTTAGCAGATTACTCTGTGACGCAGGTTTTACAAGAAAGGATGTGAATGCTCCAGGTGACTTTCACAACCTTTCTCCTGCAAGACGTGACCGACAGGAACTCGATACGACCCTTACGGTCCGGTGGTGGCTGCACAATAGCTGGTTGTATACCTCAAGCTGCTTATTGGACAAGTATCAGAAGGTTGAGGGCGCTGTTACTCTTTTTTAGTCTGCATAAATGAAAAGATTTGACTGGCTCTTATTCTTTTCTTCATCCTACCCTCTCGTGGGGAAAGCAGCATCCTGGGTTCTCTGCATAAGCTGATCTCAAACCAATGCAGGTAAACCATGCTCCCTTGTGTACCTAGTATTAAGCTAATACTGTTGCATCCCCATACCATGGCGAGGTGGTATTGGGAAGTCTTGGTTACATCAGATTTTTCCTACATAGACTCTGAATAACTTTACCTAGACAGTCACACTTCTGCATGTCTCAACACACAGCTTGCGTAGGCCGCGGACCTTGCGTAGCAAGGTTTTAGCGAGGGCAGGGACTCCTTATTTTTGAGTACTAACATACTCAGGTAAGGAGCCCCTGGGCAAAGCCAAAAGCCAGATTGGCAGAGACGTCCACCCTTCCTAATGGGTGAGTCGCCCCTAATAAATAGCATGGTTTGTATTCCAGTTACGGAACAAATGACAAATTCGTAGATAATTTGTATTTTTTCTAACGATACAAACCTTAGCTATTTATACAAACTTGCCTGCCTGCCCTATACCCCTTTGAGGTCCTACCTCCAAGCAAAGTAAGCTAAATCACCGGTGTGTGAGCGGGAGCGGTAGCAAGCTCTCCCCCCAAACCCCGCTAACTAGTGCTATGGGTAGTAAACCCTCGCTAAATTTTAATGGCTCATCATTTCAGCTACGTAGAAAGTAATACCCCTAGATAAATAGCTAAGATTTGTATCGTTAGGAAAAATACAAATTATCTACGAATTTGTCATTTTTAAAGGTGTCGTTGTTTCTTTGTTCTTTCTGTATTTTCATTTATTACTTCAAGGAATAGAACCTAGGAACTCCACAAGTCCAAGAGACCAATGAAAATGAGTAGTATTGTTTCTTTTGTAGCTTATTTCACCTGGTGAGAGAGAGACTGTGCTCTATCAGAAACTGAGTGTTGTGTCTGAATGCTCTACACCACTGCTTGTCATTTTGAAGGATGTCACTGTTTTTTTTTCCTTTTTTTTGGTGTGTGTTTTCTTGGTTACTCTAAGGAATAGAATTCAGAAACATCGGCAAGTCCAAGAGACCAATGGAATTCAGCAGCATTGTTTTATTTATAGCGTTTTTCTCCCCGTGTGAGAGACTGTGATGTACCTGAAACCGAGTGGTGTGCAAGTGTCTACGCTACAGCTTAACAGTTTGAAGGGTGGTGCTGTTTCTTCCCTTTTTTGTGTTTCCAATAAAACTTCATTGAATAGAATCAAGAAACAGACAATACGGAGAAATCAATTCGTAGGAATAGCATCGTTTCATTTGTAGCATTCCCCCCCCCCCCCCCCCCCGTATGAGACATTGCTGTATCAGAAACCGATTGGTGTGAGAGTGCCCTACGCCGATGCATGTCAGTTTGAAGGTGGCCGCTGTTTCTTCCATTTTTCTCTCTTTTTTCATTAAACTTCAATGAGTAGAATCTAGAAAGATGTAATTTTCGAAATCCTGTCGTAGTGCGAGGGCACGTAAGGAGAAGCAGCTGAGAACTGATTTGTTTATTATCGTAGACATTCTGTTTATATACAGGAGTGCGGACGGAAGAGAGGTGCCCGTGTCATGCGAGACGACCTCCGTTGCACAAAGGTCGAGTCTGACCGAGCATTTGTTTCTCTCACGAAACTTTACATACAATGTGTGGAAAATCAAATACATGAAATGGCATAATACATACATCGTCTGAAAAGCCAAAAAAATCTGCATACATTGGTCATAACAAGTAGGGTTGAGAAATGCAAAGTACTGTATAAAACTTGGTTTTGATGAACCGGAATCCGACCGAATGATAGTCTTTACAAGTACTACCTGCCCAGACAAGGATTATTTTACAATAAATATTGTTGACAATGAGGCATTTCAATCCTTGTATCTTTGAGGAGGGCTATGGCGCCTCAGAGTTGTTGAGATCTTCGGACGAGGGCCATTGTCGGAGGCTGGTACCTCTGATGTGTCGAGTGACAGGATGCCTCCCTGGACGGGGTTCCCAGGGGTTTCAACTGTCTGTTGTCGGGGCTGCTTTGCACCAAGTGTGAGGAGGCTTGTTTTGGGGTGGCATTCGGTGTGTCCTGGTTGGTTTTGTTCGTTGGGAAGAACTCCCCAGGTGCGGCCAGTGTCTCGCCTTACACTTTCTCCGCTGGGGAAACCTCGCCGTTTGCTGTAGAGGCAGTCCTGAGGCCGAGGAGGACCCATGATAGTTGTGGTTTCCAATTTACATCGGTGCAGCCGGCCATGAGGGAAGCTTTCAGTGAACCAAGCCAGTGGCCGTGGGGTTGTACGCCGTCGTGCTGTGAAGGGACGTTCCTATCAGGCGAGCCAGGCAGGCTCAGCGCTCAGACAGGAACACGGGGCTGCGGTTGGTCGCGATGTTATCGGGTACTCCAAAACGGCTGATCCAATTCGGCAGTAGGGCTTCTGTGCAGGGTTGTGGCCTTCCTCATGGGGCCAGCTTCTGGCTACCAGGTGAATCGGTCTATGATCGTAAGGAGGTACCTGGCGTCTCCGGACTGTGGGAAGGGTCCTACGATTTCGACGTGGATGCGCCCAAAGCGGCGTATTCCATGTATCGACTGACAAATTTCTCAGCGCTCATTGTGCTCTCGCACCAAAACGCTATATGTGCCGTCGTTAGTCCGTTAATAGTGTCGGGTTCCTCTGTGGTCATAGATACGTAAATGACAGGGCCAAACCACTTGAGGTAAATGCCAGAACACGAGAGTTTTGCGCCATATTGAGACCGTTAGTGGTGTTTTTGATGTTGACCCAGGAAAGGAACTTTCAGAAAACCTAACTAAGACGTCGTATGGTTCCGTTAAATGTTTTCTGAAGGTAACGCAGCCGTAGTGAGTCTGTTAATGGCGTAGTCAAAACTGCAAGGTTACCGTCCAATCCGGGAGGTCACCAGTTGTGAGGACACGTAATGAGAAGCAGCTGAGAACTGACTTGTTTGTTATCTAAGACATTCTGTTTATATACAGGAGTGCGGACGGAAAAGAGGTGCCCTAGTCGGGTGAGACGGCCTGTCGCAAAAAGGTCAAGTTTGACCGAGCATTTGTGTTTCTTACGGAACTGTACATACAATGTGTGGAAAATCAAATACATGAAACGGCATAATATGTATATCGGCTGAAAGGCTGGAAAAGTCTGTGTACATTGGTATATACAAATAAGCCGTAATGATTAGTTTAAAACTCGGATTTAGTAAACCGGAATCCGACAGAATGATGTCTTTACACAGTAGCATTGCTTTGTTTTTCTAGTTTTTCTCCCCCTGTGAGAGACTGTGCAGTATCAGAAAGCGATTGGTGTGCGAGTGCTCTACGTCAATGCATGTGAGTTTGAAGGGTGCGGCTGTTTCCTCCCTCTTTCTGTTTTCATTAAAACTTCCAAGGAAGGAATAGAATTCTGAAACATACAGTTTGGAGAGACCAATCCGTAGGAGTAGCACTGTTTCATTTAGTCTTGTTTTTCTCCCGCTCTGAGAGACATTGCGGCATCAGAAATAGTTCGTTATGCTGAATGTTGCATAAGATTTTTCATAATTCTGACCTTCATTTACATGCAGATCTTCCCAGACAGTTTCATCCTGTTTGTAATACTATGCGTGTGTT
>NC_090767.1:57712278-57847278 GCF_036898095.1 Palaemon carinicauda | reverse complement strand
AGAGTGTCTGGCCAGCTTGAAAGGTTGAGGCATTGTCAGACACAAGGCACTGTGGCATCCCAAATCGGGCAGCGAACCTTCGTATCGCTTGGACTAGTTCCACAACTGTCAAGGAAGTAGTAGTTTCTAAAGCTACTGCCCGCGTGGCAGCGCAGGTAAACAGCAGTACATACACCATGTCCACATGTGAATGATGTACCTTGAAGCCGCCAGTGTAGTCCAGTCCAGTTACTCTGAAAGGGACCTCAGCATTGAGGCGGTTAGGGTGGACTGGAGCCAACGGTGGGGTTGGGTACGGCTGGCCTTGTACTCTTTTGCAATGTATGCACCGTTTGTGAATCTTCTTCACTTGCTGGCGCATTCGGGGAACCCAAAATTCCTTGCGCAAGTGGACAAGAAGAGTGGAGGTGTTACAGTGCAGCAGCACTTCATGCCAATGCTCAACAATAAGTTTCCAGAGAGCACAGTGGGACTCTAGGAGAATGGGGTCCATGTAGCCGGACTCCGGGAGTGCATCACTGAGGCGGGATCGGCCTCTTAGAACACCGTTATTGTCAATATAGGGCTTCCGTTGTCCGATAAAGGCTCGTTCATCGGACGTCAAGAAGGCAGGTTTACCTTGCAATTGTCGTAATATTTGGGGGTAACTGGCCGCCTGTGACACACGAATGATGGCGGTAAGTGGTCTTCGTGGGAACCTTTGGACTAAATGGGGGAATTTGTGCTCGGCCCATCCGCTCGTCAGGCGCAGCAAGGCTGCATAGCTCCTAACTGCCTCATCAAGAGATGAGAAATGAGCAAATCTTTGAGTTTGCGGTGGCAAAAGTCTGATGGGACAAGCTTTTATCTCCCATTCAGTAGGGAATCTGCTTTGGTCCTGGTAAGCTGAGACGTCGATCAGCCAGGCTGGTCCATGAAGCCATAAGTTGGACTTGAGGACGACTTTGGCGGCTACTCCCCGCGACGCCAGGTCGGCGGGATTGCAGGACGTGGGGACATGCTTGAGAAGCAACCGACAGTTCAACCTTATACGGTTTATCTCCTCAACCCTATTGAGAACATATGGGGACGTGCTCTGCCGGCTGTGTACCCACTGCAGGGCCGTGGAGGCATCGGACCACACTGTCGTAGAGACATATGTTTCTGGACGTAATTCTATCAGATACTGGGCTAGTCGGCATCCAAACAGGAGTGCGGTCAACTCAAGCTTGGGAATGGACTGACTCTCGTCCAATTCCAGCATACGTTTAGGGGTAACTCGTGCCTTGGCTGTGAGGAGCTGGCATTTACCTTCAATTGTAACCACGTAGCAAGCCACTCCAAAGGCTTGCTTGGAGGCATCTGCAAACACATGTAATGTAGCCTGGTGACCCTGATGTGCATTTCGAGGCACCTTAATGTTCTCGAGACCCTTGTATTTTTTAAGAATGGCACCGAGCTCGCGGATCAATTCTTCGCTCAGGCGTGAATCCCAACTTTGATCCATCATCCAGAGTTTCTGAATGAAGAGCTTGCCGAGGATAGTGACCGGCGAGATCAGGCCAATAGGGTCGTAGATGGAAGAAAACAGAGAGACAACCTTCCTCTTGGTGTTGACGTGTGAGTAGTCCTCTAACATCAGTCCTGAGGGGAGCTTGACGGCTAATGTGTCATCAGTGGTGTTCCAGTCCAGACCGAGGTAATCTTGGGGGCCCGTTTCAGTGAAGTCTCCCGAGACGGGGGCATTAGTGGTCCATTTGGCAAGGGGCATGTTGGCTTCCAGCATAATTTTTTCTATGTACTGTCTTTCGCTAAGGATGTCCGTGGGCGAGTCGTAGCAACGTTGAAAGTTGTCAACGTAGAAGCTTGTTTTAAGCTGTGAGGCAAGACTACTCGTTTGAGCATCCAGGTGGTGTTGGATTGTCTGGTTGAGCAAATATGGGCTCGAGGTGGCCCCAAACAGGACCACTTTGAAGCGGTACGCAACAACTTTGGACATACTGGAGTCCTTAAAGAAAAGAAACCGACAGTAATCACGGTGTTCCTGAGCGATCTCAATCCGCAGGAAAGCCTTAGAGATGTCTGCCGTCAAACCAAATGGCTTTTCCCTAAACCGGAGGATCATGGACTGAATTTTTGAGGCCAAGTTTGGCCCGGTGTACAAGGATTCATTCAGAGACCTTGAATTTGGTCCCGATTTAGCCGAGGCATTGAATACTATGCGCATTGGTGTGGAGGTAGAACTTTTGAGGACAGGATGATGGGGTAGGTAGTGCATTTGTCCGTCATTATGAGGCTCTAGCTCGACCAGCTCGATAAAGCCCTCCTTTATGTACTCGTCAAGGATGGCTTGGTACTTGATGAATAACTGAGGGTCCTTAGATTTTTTAAGGGACATCAGCTGGGCAAAAGCCCTACCAAAATTTATCTCTGGTCGGCTATCACTCTTGAAGGGTAGTTGCACTGTGTATCTTCCGTTTGCGTACCGTGTAGTACGCTTGAAGAGATCAACGGCCTGTGCCTCAAGATGGCTGAAGGGTTCATTGCTTATGCCCACAGCATCGAGTTTCCAAAGATTCTCGACGGGGGGCTCTACTCCCACAGGGTCTGTTACGCTGATGCGGTTTAGTGTGAGCGACAGGCTATCAACCTCTGGGGGTTCTGTCCCTTCTCGTGACCAATCTGGCAGCTCTCCCCAAACCACATATCCACCTGGTGTACTGAACAAGTTGACACCCTTGATGTTGTGAGTGCGCTTCAGGAGTCGGGGAAGGTAATCGGCTCCGAGGATGATCTCTATGCCAGTGGCATTGTCATCTGGCTGCCTGTCTGCAAGACGTAGACCACTAGCCTCTAGAGTGCGAACTGCATGGGTATATCCAGGCGTCCTTATGTTCTTCCCCACGTTCGGGTTGACAATGGCAACGACCTTATGCTTGCGGCGACCAATTTTCAAATTGAACTGCACCAAGTCTGAGCACTGAGGTGGTTCGTCCATGTTGAACGAGTTGAGTCGGAACACGATTTTTCCGACAGGAGCAAGGTTCAGTGACTTGACTACGTTGGGATGAACAAACGTGCGTTGGGCACCACAATCCAGGAAAACTCGGGTGGTGTGTTTAAGTTTTCCATTAATTAGATTGCCAGTGAAGGTGGGTAGAACAGCAGGGTTTATTTCGTTCGCCTGGTTGGTTTGTTCAGTCTCACTCGAGGCTATGTGGTTAAGTTGAACAGAAGGTGGATCTGCTCTTGGCCCATCGGGTTGGTGACCCACGGTCACGATGTTAGGGCAGAGAGGCAATTTGGGGCCACGTTGGCAGTTCTGGCATGTAACATGGGCGGTGCAATCACGGGTAACATGTTGCGTCGAAAAACATTTAGTGCAACAGCCTAGTTGGTTCAACCGCGTTAATCGACTATTTGAATCGGGGAACCGGGGGCATTTTGTAGATGAGTGACCATTGTGGTCACAGAAAACACAATTGTACCGAACAGGGTTACCTGTTGGTGGGGGAGCTCTGGCCGGCTCCGGTGCACGCTTCTGAGTGGGTTTTGCTGGGTTTTGGGTTGGTATGGATGGTGTCTTCGGCTTAAGGGCATCACTGGTTGCTCTATGGAAGGGCTTAGCCAATTTTGTAATTGAATTGCCGTTTACTCCAGAGTTAGAAGGTTTAACAGGAAGCCGGTCTTTGCTTGGCTCCGTCAACAGTTTGGCTAGCTCCTTTGTGCGTGCATGTTCGTATAATCCGTCCTTTAACTCTTGCAAGGACACGGATGTGCTACTGTAACGGCGATAAACTGTCTCCAAGAGAGTGGGGTTTAGCTTACTCAGGATGGCATGCTCCAACAGATCTTCGGACAAGGAGGCTTTGGTCACTTGCACGTATTCTTCCTCAGCATTGTTCCACTCCATCAGAAACCGTCTGAGGTCAGGGCCATCATCCGCTGGGGGACTCATACTAAAGAGCTTCTTACGCAGCAAATGACGGTCAAGATCAGGGGATTCGTACTCCTGGATGAGGTTAGCGATGGTCCTCTCGTACAAACCCTCTGTCCAGATCCTGTTTCCAGCAAGACGCCGGGCTGGTCCTCTTAGGCACCGTAGAAGGATCTTGTACTTATCCGCTGGGGAATATTTGGGAGATTCGTGTATGGTTTGACGGAAAAGGCTCCACCAACCCGTCCAACGTTCCCTACGACCTTCAAAAATGGGGGGATCAGGCTCAGAGGCAACGGACACATAAACAGTCTGCGGGTTTGCGCCAGGTGTTTGATTCTGGGCTTGGTTGCCAGTGGTCTTATGGAACACAATGCTACTGAAGGCCGTTTCAATTCGTTTTGCACAGTCAACCAGCATTGGGTAATTCGTCACCACGGTCGGATGTTTATACAGTAATGAGACCGCCAAAACTGTTTGTATTCATTGAGTTTGTCCCTGATGCCTCCGATGTGAATGCTAAAGTGATCCAACCCAGGGGACGACATGCGTGAAAGATCTACTGAACCTAGGCTATGGAGGGCCAGATCTGCGTCCTCACATAGAAATTTGAAATCGACCTCCTGTTGCTCAAGCCGTAAGTTAAGTTCCTCCAAGCTGAGAGCTTCAGCCTGAGGTTGTGGAGGGTTACCGAGATTAAGAATTTGTAAAGACATTTTTGGATGAAACCCTTGGATGTGCAGAGTTTGCAAATTCAAAGTTAAATAAATTCTTAAGATTTATGGGTATGTCTGAGGAATGGAAACTCGCCCTACTCGAAAGGTTTGGGAAACTTGTGCGGCTGTGTGCGCACAAGAAGTGACCATGGATTGGTTAAATGCACAATGAAAAAGTGTGGTAAGTGGCAATGACAATTTACAACTATACAGTATAGGCTAGCACCAAAATGACAAAAGTAAATAGAACTTAGATAGTCGCAAAAAATTACTCAATGTGACTAGTAGCACATGGAAATCGCAAAACAATTTAAACACCACTCGCGCTAAGGCTAAACTTGAAATTACCTCATGCAAAGGATAACTAAATCTCACTCACAACAGAGGACATTACATAAAGCTTTCCTCACACAGAGGTTAAACGCAAAAGTCTCTCACAAAAAGGACAAAAGTGCAAATTTTCGCTGAGGCTGAAGGTAAAATTATTGACGCACTTGTCAAGTGGTAATCACAAGTAAAATAGGATACACTACACATGGGTAAGACGACCTTTAACAAATTTTTTAGTGACTACGTGAAATTGTAGACTTAGCAATATCGCGCTAAAAGTTCTGTGACCAAACACGGGGTTAAGCTTACAAGAGGGGTTAGTAAGAAAATTACAACACTTGCACAAAGGATGGTAAACCGAGGTACAAAATTATGGAAAAAAGTAGATTGGCAAATTAAGTCGAACAGAGCAAAATGAACGGTGCTCGCCTGGAGCAGTAAACAATGAAGTCTGAACAACGAAAGTGATATACCTTAGTTCCAGTGTCTCGGAACTTTCTGGTTAAATGCCAAAATTAGGTGAACAGATCATATGAACCGACGGGCATAGAACTTCGCAAGTTAATATTAAACGTGCAGCATGCAACCTAAATCGATGACCTGAACATATATAGTTCTGTCGTCTCAGAACTCATAAATAAACCTGGTTACACTGTCTTCCTTAAGCGTGTGTCAAATACTATAAAATTACAAAACTCTTCTCTCGTTCCAACTCAAGTCTGGGCATTACACTTTCTACAATGTGGCTGGTGCATATGGGTAAGTGTGGTATAGCGAGGTATTATTTATTGCTTAATCAAGCTAGGTTACGTTAATTTAATTACCCAAAAGTCAAAGGTGAGAGATCCGGTTCGAAGGACCACTCGTGTGGAGAATTTTTATCTGAATGGTTGAGTGAGAACTTGGTCCAGGAAAGTCTCCCTACGGCAATTACCCAAAGCTCAACAGGGGAGGATAATGAGCACTTACTCTCGGGACACAAACGCCCTGCTAATACTTTACTGCCATAGTTCACTGACCATCACTCTTAAATACAAAAGGAGGCAATTTTACTGTCCAGAGGCCGGAGAACTCCACACGTTTATTTCGAAATAATTTATGGCCTACTCTAGCTTTGTCAGGGCTAGAGTCATCTCACTCTAAGGCTCTGTTTCGATTCCGTCCCAGTGACCCCAGTGAGATGCTGTACAGGTATCTTACGTTAATGCAACTAGAGACAATAAAAAAAGGGGGGAACAGTGGAGTATAAAAGTATAAAGTAAAGTTAAATGGGGATCTTCACCTTCAAAGCACTAAGTTAAAGAGCGTACACTCGCTGATACCAACTTACCTGATTAGAGTAGGTTACTTTCAACACCTTGGGTACTTCTGACCCGTCCCATAGCATAAATTAGCTAAATTCATATAATGTGGTTAAAGATACCAAAATGTGTAATCTATTCCAAATGATTTATTACAGAAAAAGGAATGGAAATAACTCGATGATTTTAACACAAAAAATTAAAAATTGGAAAAAAATATCAGTAACTCAATTATAAGTTTTACATGTGATAAAATGAATAAACGGATTTTGAGCGAAGCGAAAAATCTATTTTTGGGTGAGATAGCCATGGCGTCCTGATGGAAGGATCCTATTTGGTAGGTTCCTTGGGTAATCACTACTTGGATTTTCCCAGAGAATTAAACCACAGGTTATCACAGAATTCTAACTTCTGGAGCGAGTATCCTAAGGGTTTCCCCTTAAGACATCGTGTATCAACAGGGGACACGCATGTATTAACGTGCCACATAGCTATCTACACCCCATATAGAGTTAACGCTTCAATATGGCGGACAAAGAGCGGCTGGGAGCTGAGCCGCAGCCAATCTAGATGTGGCGATATCGGTACTCGCGATGTAAACAGACGGACGCCATTGCTTTTGATGACATCACGTCCGTCCTCATCCGTAAGTCTGGAGCTCGCTCATCACCATGATACAGCGGCGCAGGGCGGGACCTGATAACAGACAGGGCGGGTCCATCAGGACGCCATGGCTATCTCACCCAAAAATAGATTTTTCGCTTCGCTCAAAATCCGTTTTTTGGGCTCAAGCCATGGCGTCCTGATGGAAGAGTACCAGAGAATTAGTGTATCGTGGTAGACTTTTCCCCTTTATAAGTGAGTGCTAAAACATTGAGCCGAAAGCATAGTGGTCTATACTAGAGCTACCGTGAGGCAGTTGCCTTCCTGCCCCCCTGGCATGGAAGTCCCCACGGGCTATGCTGAGATCAAAGTGGTCATGGGAAGGCTATTCATATAGGCTGAAGGAACAATGAGATCCAGAAGATAAGTCAGGGCGATTTGGTATTCGCGTCGAAACAAACTTGAAGAAGTGGTGGTTGTACACTTCGTGCATGGAGTTGACTCATCTTCATAACTGAGTAAGTATTCACTAAGGAAACTTACTTGCTCTATATAAATAAATGCCCGGAGTAAATCCTGGCATTTTCCTTAACCAAGAATAAAGGGTAATAAAACTATGACAATTATTATATTTCATAGTAAGAAAGGAGCAAGGGAGACGCACAAGTAATAAAATAGACATTTTATTAGATAATTGCTGGTAAATCAATACATGTCATGCAATAAATAGTAAAAAACATTTACATTGATAAAAATGTACATAGTCATAAAGGCGTGCTCTTGAGTCTGAAAGGGAAGAATCAAGTATTAGTAGGCACTCGTTCTACGGAACGTTAGTCTTTATGTAACACACGTCATGCACGTGGCATGTAGCACTCATGTGGTAATCTACTATGACATTTCACCTGAGGTAAGAACAGTTAAAGAAAGCACAAGGTGGTTTCTGCTTCACTACGTATCACTTGAGGGTCAACATAGGCACCCGACGAGTTAGAGTCCCTAATAACTCACTGTTCTAAGCAGAGTTCAGAGCAGGTTTCATAACACTACCTGCGGCTACCACAAAATGTTTCACTTCGTGCACTTGTTTCGCATAATGTTTAAAGAAAACACGCGAGGATTTCCAGCCTGTATAGTTCTTGAGGCTTTCGAAATCCATACTCTGAAAGAAATTCAGAGACGAAGCGACTTTCCTAGGATCATGACCAGCGGGTGTACTGTCTGGATCCGCTCTGCGAATGAAGTAGGTGATTTTAGCTCTCAATTGTTTCAGTGACAGGTCGCTGCCCGATGTTTCTCCTTTGAAGAGTTGGCCTCCACCAAAGTTTGAAGTTCTATGAAGATAGACCTTAAGGCTCTCTACTGGACATAGAGAGGCATCTTCCTTCAAGGGGCATATCCTCCATGGGCCCCATCGTTTGGTAGGTAATTCGTTCTTTGCGAGAAACGTCGGATCAGGGAAGAGGGAGAGGTCTCCTGAATCGTTGAAAACGATATGTCCCTCTTCTCTAGATAGTGCCACTATTTCGCTGACTCGGGCTCCCGAAGCTAGAGCGAAGAGAAATATAACTTTCTGAGTCAGGTCCTTAAGAGGGCATGAATCATTGTCCAAGTTGAAGGCGAAGTGGAGAACTTTGTCTAGAGACCAAGTGATTGGTTTCGGAGGGGGTGCCGGTCGTAAACGGGCACAGGCCTTCGGTAGTTTGTTGAAGATGTCGCTAGACAGATCTATTTGGAAGGCGTATGACAAAGGTCTAGTCAAGGCCGATTTGCAAGTAGAAATCGTGTTGGCTGCCAAGCCTTGTCCATGAAGGTGAATGAAGAAGGACATGCAAAAATCTATGGTGATTTTCGAGGGGTTCTTTGCCTTGACGAAGGAGACCCATTTCCTCCAAGACGATTCGTATTGCCTTCTCGTGGATTCGGTCTTGTATTCCTCGAGGAAGTCTAGACTCTCCTTCGAAATCCCAAACCTTTTCTTAGCGGCTAGGGTGAGAAAATCATGAGATGAAAGTCCTTGATTTTCGATGATGAAGCGAAGACAGTCGACTTCTGTATTTGCTGGGAGAGAACTGGGTCCGGGAGGGGGATCAGCGTTGGCTGCATCTCCAGGATCAAGGGGTACCAGTTGCTGCGGGGCCACTTGGGAGCCACTAGAGCTGCTGTCCCTTTGAAGGTTCTCAATTTGGAGAGGACTTTCAGCAGAAGATTGGTGGGAGGGAACAGGTAAATCTTGGCCCATCTGTTCCAATCCAAGGTCATGGTGTCCACCGCTTCCGCTTTGGGGTCCTCGTACGGGGCTACATATCGAGGAAGTTGATGGTTGTCGCTCGTTGCGAAGAGGTCGATCTGGAGTTCTGGGACTCGGTGAGAGATGAAGGAGAATGATCTTGCGTCTAGAGACCATTCCGACTCTATCGGGTTTGTCCGAGATAGAGCGTCCGTTGTCACATTGCGGAATCCTTGTAGGTGAACTGCAGACAGGTGCCATTTCTTCCTTTCTGCCAGACGGAAGATTGTCAGGAGCACCTGATTTATCTTGGGCGATCTTGAGCCCTGGCGATTGAGACAACGCACTACCACAGAGCTGTCCAGGGTCAGGCGAATGTGTATCGACGGGGGCGGGGAGAGTTTCTTCAGCGTCAGAAGAACCGCCATGGCCTCCAAGATGTTGATGTGAAACGTCTTGAATAGGGGAGACCAAGTACCTTGAGCCTGTTTTTGGTGGGAGTGACCTCCCCAACCCTCCAACGAAGCGTCCGTATGGATGTTGAGAGATGGAGGTGGGTGTTGGAGAGGAAGGGACCTTTTTAGGGCCCTCGCTTCTGACCACGGCTTTAGAAGAAGTCGAAGTCTGCTTGGGAGCCGTCTCTTGAGGTTTCTTCGAGCGACGGATGCGGAACGTCTCCAGACTCCCGCTGCATCCTTTAGCTGTGCACGAAGCACTGGGTTTGTGATCGAGGCGAACTGTAGAGAGCCTAGAACTTGTTCCTGCTGGCGTCTTGAGATCCGTTTTGATTTTAACAGTCGCTTGACAGACCCTGCTATTTCCTTCCTTTTCTTTGCTGGAATGGAAAGGCGGTGTGACTGAAGATTCCAGTGGATGCCTAACCATTGGAACTTCTGAGCTGGAGATAGGCAAGACTTATTCGCGTTTATCTGGAATCCCAGGTGTTCGAGAAACTGGGTAACTTTTCTGCAGGATTCTATACAATCCTCGGGCGAGGGCGCCCACACTAGCCAGTCGTCGAGGTAGGCCATCACCTGGACGTTTCGGATGCGGAGCTGTTGTACTACTGCGTCCGCTAGCTTTGTGAATATCCGAGGGGCCACGTTGAGTCCGAAGGGCATGGCCCGGAAGGCATAGCTTTTCCGTTGGAGTCGGAATCCTAGGTAGGAGGAAGCGTGATGGTTCATTGGTATGTGCCAGTATGCGTCCGCCAGGTCTATCGAGACCGTGAAAGACCCTCGAGGCAGGAGGGTTCTGATCTGTTGAAGAGTCAGCATCTTGAACTTGTTGTTCGATATGAATACGTTGAGGGGGGATAAGTCCAGAATGACTCTGAGTCTGTCCGAGTCTTTCTTGGGGACACAAAACAGTCTCCCTTGGAACCTTGTGGACTTCACCCTTCTTATCACCTTCTTGTTCAAGAGGTCTAGCACATATTCTTCCAGGAGGGGGGTTGAACGTTGGAAGAATTGCTGGAAGGTTGGGGGTGGTTGCGCCCAGCTCCAGCCCAGACCTTTCTTGATGATGCTGTGTGCCCAGGAGTCGAAGGTCCAACGATCCTGGAAGTGGCAGAGTCTTCCTCCCACCGGAAGCACTTCATTGCTTCTGTGGTCCCGAGGACTTGCTGCCTCGGCCGCTAGCTCCCTGTCCTCCTCTGCCTCTGGAGGGCCGGCGAGAGGAATCTCTGCCGGAACCCCTGCCTGAGCTTCTACCTTTGGGACGAAAGGTAGTGGAGTGCTGCTCGAAGGCGGGGTTGAAGGCCGGTGATGAGGACAAAACCGGCTGTGGGACCAACTGAAAGGTCTGTGGCGGCTGAGCGGCCACTTGGGGAGTAGCGGGTGCCGGAAACTGACGTCTGTGCTGACGTTGCTGGGGTCTATGGTTCGACTGCTTCCTCTTAGGCTGACGACCGTCATCCTGAGAGGGCTTTCTCTTCCTAGACATGCCCCATTTGTTGAGAAGGTTCCTGTTCTCAGATGCGGCCTTGTCTGTGATCTCTTTCACTAGATCAGACGGGAAGAGGTACTTGCCCCAGATGTTGGAGGAAATCAGTTTCCGGGGTTCGTGTCTGACAGTGGCACTGGAGAACACGAATTCTCTGCAGGCTCTACGAGCTCGCATGAAGTGGTACAGATCCTTGACTAAGGTTGCCATATGAGATTTGGCAAGGACCATGTAATGGTCAGGGACTCTGGTGTCGCCAGCCATTACGTCCATCTGGACCTGGAGAGTGAGAGATGCTGCCAGCCTCTCCTTCGTTTCCTGTTCCCTACGAAGGAGGTGATCGTTTAGCTTGGGGAGGTCCTCATTAAACTGACGTCCAGCAACGTCAGGATCTAGTTTGCCCACCACGAAGGTGTGTTGCACATCCTTCCAGTGTTTGGTGTCGGGCGGGGTGACTGCGGAGAAAGGTCTGCATTCCTCCAATGCAGGGCAGGATTTCCCTTCTTCTACAGCCTTAAAGCAGGCAGCGAAGGCCTTTTCCGTGAAGGGTATCACCACTTCATCGGGCGCAACGTAGGTGGGGTACTTCTTGCTCAGAGCCGGAAGTCCAGAGCAGGTAAAGCCTCTGCTCTTAAGCGCTTTGGCAAGCATAGCCTGGGCCTTCGAGAGATCGAACACTATTTTCTCCTTCGGTTCGGTCTCTTCCTTTGAGGATGGTTCTGAACGTAGACGGACGTAACAGTCCGGATACGCCTCAAAGCGGGGGAAGAACTCCACTTCTTCCAGGGGTATGGAACCGATCTTATCGCTGACGAAGATCTTGTCGTCAGCGATGACCATATGCTCGGCGAATCGCCACGGATTGTCGCTCGAGCATGCGGGGAGGTCCTTGATGGAGATTTTGCGAGATTCCTTGGAACCTCCCATCGACCGAATGATCTGGTGAGTTTCTTGGAGCTTCTGCTCCATCACGGATTCAATGAGCCGAATCATATCCTGTGCCGTAGGTAGAGGAGTCGTGGTGGAGGACGTAGACGGGAGAGACACTTCCGTCGGTGTAGGAGTAGAAGGGGGGATGGAGGGAGGGGCATCCTCCTTATCGGACTCGGTATACACTACCCGGTCCTCTTCTTCATCATCCTCCCCTTCACCCTGGGCCATAAGGGTTTTCTCGGTGTCCTCCGAGATCTCTGACATGCGTTCATCATGTTCTGAATCCAGGTGACAATCATTCATGGACTGAGCCATGACAACATCAGGTTCCACTGTAATCTGGACTACGGGGATCTGTTCGACTGGGACCACTGAGTCTGGTGAGGCTTTTGGGAACAGCAAAGACCTCATTTCTTCTGTGGCTAGGTATGGTCCAGTGGCGTTCTTTTGAAAGCCACGTACCCACTTGCGTAGGTTGTCCCGAGCAGTGTCCCGAATCTCCGCTGAGGGAGAATCATAGAATGCTTTCTGTAAGCATTCTTGGCAGACCGAACAGGTGGTGGGGCCCCAGTACTTGAGATCCCCTCTCTTGTGAGCACAAGGGGCGTGTGTCCTACACGCCGTGTGTCCATAGAAGTGTGGCCGACGAACCGCGCAGAAGTCGTGGTCACACATGACGTACTCCTCCTGTAAAAGAAAGAGACGATGAGTATTGTAGAGTCATAATATGGCTCGTATATAAAGTTAATTATTAACAAGTTAATATTAACATAAATTAATTGTGATGCACAGAAGGGTGGGTGAAAGGAGACAGACGCATGCCTCGTGTAACCCGCCCGGCTGGTTGCCGTAGCATCGGACAGTCCCAGGTGGCCGTAGGCCTCCACGGAAGGTGTCTTGATAATGGGAATTCCATCTAGAATAACCATATTATAGACTAGGCTTGAAATCTTATCAAGAAAGTCTGGGGATCATGAGATCCTAGTAAGGTTCCGGCAACCAGACGTGCCAATTACACGTAGCGTGCTGGAAAGATGAAACACGCAAGAAGACAGAGTGAAAACTGAACAAAATGTACGATTCCGTACCAGTTTGTCTGCGTTAACAAGCCGTCTAGGTGCGGTTTTTAGGAGCTATCGCTAGTAAAGATAGCTGAGAGAAGGGGTGCAAGGCATCTTGCCGCCTCCGGACGGGTCCGGCATACCCCCGGCACGCCGGAAGCCGCTCGAGCAGAGTTTCTGGCATTCAAGAATGATCATTCTATGGTCAAAAGAAGCCAGGGTGGCGGCAGCCGGTAGCGGCGGCCGCCGGCAAGGAGCGGCGGTTCCAGCAGCCGGAGGCAGTCGGAGGGTGACAGGGGTAAGGATAAAGGAGCATAGCCGGGGCCGGGGGCCGGCTGCTAGTGCCAGCACTCCGGGAGGGGTCGGCAGTGTGCCGAGGCTATGAGGGAATGGAGAGGCCACGGCGGTAAGCCGGCAGCCGGCGGCGATCCCCCGGCACTCGGGGGAAGGCGGCAAGGATAAGGAAGTCACCCGTAGCGGCGGTAATGCCGGGGTAGAGGCGGCAAGGGACAAGCACCAAAGATGGAGGTGGGATGGCAAGGCTGTACTAGCCTAGTCAAGACACCTCTGGAAAAGGTACCACCATGATAGAGGTGAATCTATCATCCTAAGCAGGGGCCGCAAAGGCCGGGGGCTAAGGCAGTCCAAGAGAGGACAGGGTGTACCCAAAGAAGGGGTGGAGACTCTTCATGTCGACCAAATGATAACTGACTCCATAGCACTATGGAGGGTCTATGTATCAGAGCGGACAACACTGGGAGCACCACGGGGTCCAGCACTCCAGCCTAGGGTGGAGTGTAGGACAGGGGACATATGAAGCCTAACCTACTGGTAGGTTAGGCTAGGCAAGAGATAGGTTGGGGGGGAAAGGGTCTTCTTATAAGAAAGGATGGGTTATGCACCAGAGCGGCCACCTAGGAAGGGAGATGCTCACCCTAACCTATAGTAGGTGGACCAACTGAAAAACGGTGCACGCGTATATTTCAGCAAGGTACATAAACCAGCCCTCCCAACCTAACCTGGATTAGGGTTGTTAGACCCTAATCAAGGAAGGGAGAAGACGTATCGCAAGGAAAAGGTCAAGGACCGATTCAGCTTAAAGGAGGTGATCCTACCTTTAAGGTCCGCAACACTAAGGGAGGGGTCATTCCCTTAGGTGGGGAGGCGATACAGTACTCTGAGGAGTCTTGTCCTATCACATGTAATAGGGTACAAGATTACCAGAGGGAAGCCCTAGGGCTAGGGATGAAGAGAGCATATAGGGGTCCTATCATAAGGTTAGTTTAGCAAGGCACTCAAGATAACCTACCCCCTATATGGTCCCTGAAGGCGAAAAACACTTGCATCACTGTCAATGGTATTGTAAAATAATGCCAAAATCTTCATAACTAACAATAGGATCACTGAAATATCATGCATTAACACTGGTATAGGCTCACTGGCCTAGGGGCTAATCAAAGCCTACTGGTATGGGGTCAGCGAAGACCCTAACTAATGCGTCAAAAACACGATATAAAGTTCCTAGCTATGAAGACTAAATAACTAATAGCGCTGATTAGTAATTTATATACCGGTAAGGCTGTTGCGGCTAACTAAATAAGGCATGCAAGCAACAGCAGCGTCATAAAATGGCGTTGACCGGTCTGGCAAAGCTCTGCCACAATTATGCAAATATCTCGAAAAGTAAGATTTACTTTACGGTCAGAGCTTATTTAAACAATACTTAAACCTTTGTACTCAACTTTCCAGAAGAAGGTGAAGCTGAAGGTTGAGACATGGCGAGGATGCAAGTAGATAAAGTCGCACAAAGGGAAAAATACGTCCAATCGAGCGAGCTACTAGCAAAAGGATGAGGACGGACGTGACGTCATCAAAAGCAATGGCGTCCGTCTGTTTACATCGCGAGTACCGATATCGCCACATCTAGATTGGCTGCGGCTCAGCTCCCAGCCGCTCTCTGTCCGCCATATTGAAGCGTTAACTCTATATGGGGTGTAGATAGCTATGTGGCACGTTAATACATGCGTGTCCCCTGTTGATACACGATGTCTTAAGGGGAAACCCTTAGGATACTCGCTCCAGAAGTTAGAATTCTGTGATAACCTGTGGTTTAATTCTCTGGGAAAATCCTAGTAGTGATTACCCAAGGAACCTACCAAATAGGATCCTTCCATCAGGACGCCATGGCTTGAGCCCAAAAAGTGAATTTACAACAAAACTTGAAAACGTTAAACGGAATTAACACGTGGATTAAACCTCAAACAGAATAAATAAGTCAAAACATTCTGATCAACAAATTGTGCGGTAGGATGCTGTGAGGTCCCAACATGTGGTCAGTGACCTCAAGCAATTATCAAGATCAAAAAAAATATGAATACATTAATTTCCATGCACGCAGCCCGAAAGATGTAATGCCAAAATAATACCTAAACTTAACTTATGAGAAATTGAAACTTATCTAAAGGGGGAATGGCCATTAGTTAAACTCACAAGATTTTTATATGTTGTGGGCGCCCGTGTCCTAAATGTGGCGGTCTTCAGTTTGCTCACTAGGCCTACAGCACTTATTCTGCAGAGTCAACGGCCCCCTCCAAGCTTTCCAACTAGCCCCAAAGACTGGAACCGACGTGCTGTAGAATTAGCAGCTATGCACTAACACTGGTCATCTGCTTGACCTCTTCTACGACGTATTCTTGGCTAGTTATTGTGTAAGGGGACAGGCTAGTGATGGAGAGTGGGAGCACGAGGTTGACATTGGAGCCTGACTGGGAAGCTCCGTTTCGTACCGTGGCCTGTATGTTTGTGAGGTCGAATTCAGGTCAGCTGCGTCCTCCTTCCTTCCCAAAAAAAAGCGTATCTTGGTGCGTAGGCCTATTGTCTTGAGGTGCTAACTCTCATTTAGGACAGGCTAAAAAATCTTGTGCCTTGTGAATTTCAAGCAACACACTTATTTAGAATACAAGGAGAAATCTTGCAACTCCAGGGGGCAAAGACAATCCTAATTCTAAACATTTGGCATACTGAATAAAAATGAAACTAAAAGGTAATTTAGCAAGTCGGGCTTACGTGTGTGGACAACCATACCTCCTAGACTAGCAGACTTGAGTTGTAATTAAGAGATTTAAAATACTGTACCTAAACACTTACGGTAGAATAATGTATACAAAAAACACAAAAGTATTAATCTTGGGACACTCGTTTAAGAAAGACACATTACTCACATTTTTCCCTGCCGTGACGTCACGAACAAAAACAAAGTCTACGTATAAACTATGAAGAAGAAGAGTAGTGAAGAAAATTCTTCACAGCCTCCCATGACAAAAAGATCTGTACCCAATACCGCAGATATGTCACAACTAGATATGGAAAAGCAGGCACAGTGTAAAATCCGGACGTCGGACGTCGGATGCCGTCCGGGAGAATAGAAAATCGCTTGTATCACCGGGAAAGACACGAAAATACACCTCTTTTTTGTGACTGGTAATGTTCACAGATACTTTCTGTTATTTTCTGAATAAATGTTCGAAAAATATTGGTTTATTTTCATGTTATTGAGAATAATCTCAATCGGACGTCAACATTACACTATCTAACTGTCCGCTATTTTACCCTGTTAGTGTAATGTTGACGTCCGATTGAGATTATTCTCAATAACATAAAAATAAACCAATATTTTTCGAACATTTATTCATAAAATAACAGAAAGTATCTGTGAACATTACCAGTCACAAAAAAAGAGGTGTATTTTCGAGTCTTTCCCGGTGATACAAGCGATTTTCTATCCTCCCGGACGGCATCCGACGTCCGGATTTTACACTGTGCCGGAAAAGCGTGCATTGTCTTTGATGGTAATGAAAGTGGTCCGTCCATCAAAGACGCGACTCACCAACGCCAAGCAGGGGGTTCTGTTGGTGTTGAGGTGTGACTGGGGAAGATTGGTCCAAGCAGAGGCGGAGGTGGCAGGAGGGAGGAATGAATCCTTCCTTATCTATTGGCAGTCGCATCTATTAAGAGGAGCAGCTGAAAAACCGCAGAAGAGCAAGATTATCACCTTGTGGTAGGACGACCGCCATTCTTAATTGATTCATGCAAGATTGAACTCTTGCGCAATCTTGCTCGTAATGTTTACTTTCATACTTTCAACATTGCCAACTGTTGGCCTAATGTGGTGGACTGTAGGCATTGATAAAGGACCACTGTAGTTTCCCTTATTCTCTTAAATGCATCCACTTTCAGGTCTACTCTTCTTTGTCTGTTTCCACAATCATTTTGCAG
The DNA here is from genome assembly GCF_036898095.1 of Palaemon carinicauda. Lineage (NCBI taxonomy): Eukaryota > Metazoa > Arthropoda > Malacostraca > Decapoda > Palaemonidae > Palaemon > Palaemon carinicauda. The sequence goes on along the minus strand of NC_090767.1, from coordinate 57,829,969 downwards.
TTGAATGTCAACAATGGTTCCTAATGAACGGTCTCCCGGCCCTAACGCCTCACTACACAGACTAGATCCATTGGTATTTTACTTGAAATGTTAGTTACAGCTAGAAAATTGTTTTAGTTCAGAAAAAGTACTATGGCAGTTGCATAGTACTTTAACGTTGAATAATTTATCTCAATTTTATATTTAAAAATTGTATTGAGATTTCTGAAGAACAAATACTTTTATCTATTTACGTATATTTAAATATACAAGAAAAACACATTTATGTATATAGATTTACAAGTGAAATGGTGTTTGAAATAAATGAACATTGTCAAAGCTCTTGCGGGATTTTTAGAAGAAAGAGCCTGTGTTTGGCCAAATCTTATTATTGAGTCAATTTTGAAAATAATACCAAAGAGAAATCAATTATTAATTATTTTCAAATTGCATTGTTTTGAGGAAATTTTACATAGAAGTATTGCCTTTGATAAAAATTCACCAGTCAACGTGATGAGGTAGAACGATCTTGCATTTTCTGTGAATTAGAACAATTAAAAACAAATTTTATAGGGTAGGAGTCCTGGGCAAATTATAGTCCAGTATCCTCTACCTGAATATCTCTTATAGTTCATTAATCCCATATGGGATATCCTAAACTTACTTATGTAAGTAATATCCACAGATTAATATAAATCAATCGAGTAACGTCATCATTTGATAAGTCTTACCTTTTGTGATATTATATTTGTAATTTTATTCCATCCATGTTTCATTATTATCAGACTCGTTTTAATAGACCTATACTTTCAATCCATTAACTCTAGCATTCAGTGTTGCCAGATGGATTGGTCTAAAAATTCCCAAAACTCAAAAACCCCTATTTCCTCAAATATATTTTCTCCTGAAGGTTTTACTATTATAGAAATTGCTCGCTATGCTCTATATCAGTGCAAGCAAACTAAATGCAATAATATAAAGGTTTACTTTATCTTTCTTGCTAGAAATTTTTACAGAAAACCCCCACCAGACTCCCAAAATCCCCAAATCTAGGGATAAAATTCCATATCTGGCAACACTGCATGCTTCATAAACGTTATATGTAGTGAACCAGCCAACTACTTTGAGTGTAGCCTACATCTCCATTCTGTACATATTTATGCAAATTCCGATTTATCATGTGAGTATATATTTACTTACATAGAAAAAACTCTATAAAGCAATAAACTAGACAACAATATCAATCAGAAATTCACAAGAATAACCCATGAGGAATCTGCTTCCGCACACGAACATGGATAGCTGTCCCCGTAGACTTTATTTTCCACACTTCGGCCATATTAATTTTTTTTGTAATAAACAGCGTGCCCTAATGTACCCTCAAGCAAGAGAACTCTAATCCAAGACAGTGGAAGACCATGGTACTGTGTATATGTTATAGATACCGATTTCCACAATGTTTTAGTCATTTATTTCACATATGCCACATCTGGCTATCATATGAACTTAGGATATTTCGTATATTTGTAATGAAATCATTGGAATAATCTCGTCGAATATTTTGTATATTTGTAATAAACGCATTGGAATAATCTCGTCGTATATTGTGTATATTTATAATGAAATCATATGAATAATTTCGTCGAATAATTTGTATATTTATAATGAAATCATTGGAAAAACCTCGTCGAATATTGTGTATATTTGTAATAAACTCATTGGAATAATTTCGTTGAATATTGTGTATATTTATAATAAAATCATTGGAAAAACCTCGTCGAATATTTTGTATATTTGTAATAAAATCATTGGAAAAACCTCGTCGAATATTTTATATATTTGTAATAAACTCATTGGAATAATCTTGTCGAATATTTTGTATATTTGTAATGAAATCATTAGAATAATCTTTTCTTTTCTCTTCCAATAGGAAAAGTCCAGCTGTTACAGCTTCAGACTGGAGACCTTGGGTGGTGAGTACAGGACAAGTAATATTTTGTAGTGTTCTCTTATATAAATCTTAGCTTTAGACCTTAAAAGGCATTTGCCACTTCAAACAAACTTAGAAAAGCAACCTTATTACTACTTATTGTAAGGACCATTGTAGCTGAGAGAATTAACATCTGCACTCCTCGTATTATGTAACCAACACTTCAAGCAATAGACTAAAGTAGGATTCTGTCTCTCTCTCTCTCTCTCTCTCTCTCTCTCTCTCTCTCTCTCTCTCTCTCTCTCTCTCTCTCTCTCTCTCTCTCTCCTGTAATCCAGTATTTTTGTTTACAATCTGTTTAAATATAATATATATATATATATATATATATATATATATATATGCATATATATATATATATATATGCATATATATATATATATATATATATATATATATATATATATATATATATATATATATATATATATATATATGTATATATATATATATATATGTATATATATATATACATATATATATATATATATATATATATATATTACACAGACATATATATATATATATATATATATATATATATATATATATATATATATATATATATATATATATATATATTATATATAGAAATATGATCATTTATTGGTAAAAAGTTTCAGAGATTCTATAGTTGAAAATGTATTACCAGTTAGTTTATGTCTACCTGCAACTCATTAAGAAGAAATTAATACAAAAGAAGGATTTAGTGAGACCTTCTATTTTCCAGCAAAGGTCAATTTCTATCAAAATGGCCGATGCTACAACACACAACCTTTCTCATTCCTTCGAAGGATTCATTTGAGTGTTGAAAATTCATTGGCCCTCGGAGGTTTTCAAAGTTTGAAAGGGAAATTATGGAAGTAGAACTTTGAAATCTATTGTCCATACTTTGCATATTATTCAACACATTTCTTCTTGCTTTTTTATTCAATTGTTGTGTCTCAATTATGCAATGAATATAGGTGTAGAATTAAACGATTTATTTTTTTATTTTATAATATCTATTCTGATGTGTTACTTTCAAGTCTCTTATAGCTATGTAAAGGCAAATGAAATGGCAGTTTTTCACAGGCCGAATTTTTCCAAAAGACCAAAAAAACAGAAAATAGCCATTACTAAAATGAACCTCCCCCCCAAGAAAAAAAAAGATACAGGGCCACTTAAAACTCAAAGTTTTTATGGTATAGGTTAGTAAACTATCCCGTTTCATTCTTGCTAAAAATCTTATCATAAATCTATTTATCTATTTTCATTTTATGTATCAATATTCTTCTTGGATTGAAGAGAAAAACTCCTTTGATCTGTTTGGGTAAAGAATATTAAATTTCTCTGTTTTTCCCCCCTTTGCTTGGTGGAGGTAACCATTATTTTTTTTCTTTTGCCATGGAAATCAAATTCAATGGGATTTCATAGAAAAGCTGCACAAATTGAGGTCACAACATATTGCGTGGGTAAAAAGAACAATGAATTTTAAGCCTCCTGCTCAGTTTCCTTCACAATGACGGGCTACTGACAATATTGGTAAGCACCATTAAATGACAGGTCTGTCAACAGGATTTAAAGCCAGTGATTATTAAAATTACTTTTGCAATCCTCTATTTTGTTCAGCTGTTTGTTCCTTGTACTACTGAATATTTGCCTTCGCAATGGACATATTCAATAACCACAAAAGTGGGATATTTCGTCTATTATGTTGAACATTTCACGACTCTTTATGATTTTAAAATATTTGCAGTAAAACATTTTTTTCCCATGCAAGTTCACCTACCCATGATGAGCAATGATTTTAAGAAACATTTAAATCAGAATAGGGCAAACATGAACCATGAGTTTGTCATGAATAGTAAAGACATTTCTCTCTCTCTCTCTCTCTCTCTCTCTCTCTCTCTCTCTCTCTCTCTCTCTCTCTCTCTCTCTCTCTCTCTCTCTCTCTCTCTCTCTCTCTCTCACAATTATGAAGACAACCCCACATTCCATGAAGCAGTTTTGGGTTCCATATCAAAAACATTTCTTAGCCGTAGCAAGAAAAGCACCATTGTGAAATTTTGTTTAAAGATTTAAAAGGCGCTCATGAATGGCAGAGGCAAGGGACAGTGATATTGCCCTATCAAGCAGGACAATGCCCTGGAGATTGACCATATATACATAGGATCAGCTCCCAAACACACACTCCACCCAAGGTGGACCTATAGGCTGACCTAGTCCTGTTATGAATGTGAAAATGTCAAAAGTGACAGACTAAAACGGTTTTTTGTATATCGTTACATCAAATGATACTTCGCATTATTTTCCTTTAATGATATAACTTATGAACACAGAACCCTCGTGCCGGGAATGTTAACAAATGATCAAAATTCAACTGTATTTGATTAACTTACTGTATAACTCTTTGAATATTCCATTTATCTCCTTCTGAACCACTCTATATTGCAGTTTCGTTTATAGAGGTGAGACAATGTAATCCTCTAATCTCAGTTCAAATTGGTCAAATGAAGACATTAGTGTTTTCAAGCTTGACACATTAATGGATATTTATTCTAGAAATTTATTCTCGGTTCTGTCAGAATTTGGAAATTTGATTCTAAACATCTTAATGATCTTGTTAGAATAGTTAAGTCTTCAAATGATCTCAGCCAATGGGAGGACAGCATTTGAAACCTCTGTCTGGTGCTTGTCTCTGATTGGCTGACAGTAAACCCTTGAGAAGAGTCTTGTGGTCTTCCAGTTTTACTTTCCAGTTTTGTCTGACTGGAAGACTTTGGTGGGCTTCTGTCATACATCATACATTATACATTCTGAGATAGTGCATTATAGTGTTCATAGTTAATCACGTAAGTAATTAAAGGTGTTTTACTCATAATAATGTTAGGAAAAGCAGAGAAACATTGCAGAGGTTGTGAAATATTGTGAAATATTGTTGGTGATGGTGAAACTATATAGTGATGATGATGATGTTTTAAATCGAGTCTAAATTGAGATGTTGCAAAGCTTTGGATGTGGAGTTGCCAGAGGTACGGATCATTGATAATAGTTTGTGAATATTGCAAAGAATATGAAGGATTTGATAATCATCCCTTTTTTATATTGTTTCAAATTGCAAATATTGAAGAGAATTACTTTGAGTTTTCATGTTAACTCGAGTCTCTCTTCATAGTTTATATATGACTGATATATTACCTTCTTACCTACATACTTCTTTAACTACCTACATACTTACATGTCTACCTACCTACCTCCCTGTCTACCTACCTACCTACCTACTTGCATACCTGCCTACTTGCTTACTTGCTTACCTACCTACTTGCCTACCTACTTGCCTGCCTACCTACCTACCTACCTACCTACCTACTTGTCTACCTACCTACCTAATTTTACCTAAGTACCTAATTTTACCTACCTACTTGTCTGCCTACCTACTTGTCTACCTACCTACCTACCTACCTAATTTTACCTACCTTCCTACCTACTTGCCTACCTTCTTGCCTACCTACCTTCTTGCCTACCTACCTACCTACTTGCCTGCCTACCTACCTACTTGCCTGCCTACCTACCTACTTGCCTGCCTACCTACCTACCTTCTTGCTTACCTACCTACCTACCTTCTTGCTTACCTACCTACCTACCTTCTTGCCTACCTACCTTCTTGCTTACCTACCTACCTACCTTCTTGCCTACCTACCTACCTTCTTGCCTACCTACCTTCTTGCCTACCTACCTACCTACTTGCCTGTCTACCTACCTACCTACCTACTTGCCTGCCTACCTACCTACCTACCTACTTGCCTGCCTACCTACCTACCTACCTACCTACTTGCCTGCCTACCTACCTACCTACCTTCTTGCCTACCTACCTTCTTGCCTACCTACCTACCTACTTGCCTGTCTACCTACCTACCTACCTACTTGCCTGTCTACCTACCTACCTACTTGCCTGTCTACCTACCTTCTTGCCTACCTACCTACCTTCTTGCCTACCTACCTACCTTCTTGCCTGCTTACCTACCTACCTACCTACCTACCTTCTTGCCTACCTACCTACCTTCTTGCCTGCTTACCTACCTACCTTCTTGCCTGCTTACCTACCTACCTACCTACCTACCTGCCTACCTACCTACTTGCCTACTTACCTACCTACTTGCCTACTTACCTACCTACTTGCCTACTTACCTACCTACTTGCCTACTTACCTACCTACTTGCCTAATTACCTACCTACCTACCTACTAACTACTTACCTACTTGCCTACCTACTTACCTACCTACCTACCTACCTACCTACCTACCAACTAACTACTTACCTACCTTCCTACCTACTAACTTCTTACCTTCCTACTTGCCTACCTTCCTACTTGCCTACCTACCTACTTGCCTACCTACCTACTTGCCTACCTACCTACTTGCCTACCTACCTACCTACCTCCTACCTACCTACTTGCCTACCTACCTACCTACTTGCCTACCTACCTACCTACTTGCCTACCTACCTACCTACTTGCCTACCTACCTACCTACTTGCCTACCTACCTACCTACTTGCCTACCTACATTCCTACTTGCCTACCTACCTTCTTACTTACCTACCTACTTGCCTACCTACCTACCTACCAACGGTAGCGAACTATTAACACAAATTCTTCTCTTTATACGATAGTTTAATTTCTCGCAAACTTTTAAGTCGTCTCAAGAAAATATATGATTTGATTTGAATCTAAATTTCCAGTTTATTGCATTTTTCCTTCCAGTGTAATTTTTTTTTAATATTTATCATCCTGTAGCTTATTTTGGGAGTTGGTTTCATCCATGACTTATAAAATATCTAAAAAAATCAAATGTTTTTCCTATGATATCAAATGGTTAGAAATGTATGAACATAACACAGCCAGTTGGAAATATATGATTCATGTATGAAGAGAAACAAATTTTTCTATTAAGCTGATATTTTTCTCTTGATTAAATAGGAAAAACCAATTATTCATTAAGTCACATTTGTGGTTAGTACTGTCATTGCACTTCACGTGGCTCACTGTATGCACTTACTTTATATCCTTCTCTCTCTCTCTCTCTCTCTCTCTCTCTCTCTCTCTCTCTCTCTCTCTCTCTCTCTCTCTCTCTCTCTCTCTCTCTCTCTCTCTCTCAAGAAATTGTAAATTGTATGTTTTCTTTTGAATTAAAATGGATTAATTACTTATGTGAACTGAGGTGTTGACAGACTCGCTCTGTGTGTATTCTAAAGCAGTGGTTCTCAAACTGGGGGTCGCGACCCCCCTGGGGGTCGCCAAATGCTTTTGGGGGGTCGCGAGATGATTTTAAGAAAATATAAATATAAGTAAGCAAAAAATAGTATTATGGTCAACTTTAGTTTTAAGGCTAAATCATAATAATTCTGCTAAAATATTTCAAATCAATAATAAACCAAATGTTTATATTTTAGTACAACAAATATATATATATATATATATATATATATATATATATATATATATATATATATATATACTGTATATATATATATATATATATATATATATATATATATATATATATATACTGTATATATATATATATATATATATATATATATACACATATATACACCTTATATTTTGTCATTTACCGTAACTAGTTACGAATTGTTATGCATCTTTAAGAATAACACTGAAAAGAGAGCCGGGTGGGACAATAGTAACACCATGGGCCTTTGCAAAAACTAAACTAAATACTACACACTAGTGATTCCCCCACTGCTGCGCTGGGACTAAGTTTCTATGCAGTAGTGTCATTGATTTTAAGCTAGCATTATTAGTTTTGGAAGGTATGATTTATCAAACATAAACGTCTTTTTTTTTGCTATTTTTGAAAGTTCTGAGCAAGGGTGTATATCCGTCAGTCCGCGTGATTCTCATACGAGTAGGATATTCCCTCGCTAATAGCATACTAGTTTTGCCGTAACTTACTCATATTTTGTCATTTTATTTTTCCCCTTTAAGCAAACGAGTCTGTTAACTATAAAAAACGAAGCAAAATTATTAAAGCTGATGGACTTTCATGTATGGGTAAATGAATACATAATATTTAAATAAAACAAACTAAACATATAAAGAAATACAATAGTAATTATGAAATAATAAACGAATAAATTTAAGATATACAAAAGGGAAAATAAGTAAATAGCTGAATAGTTAAATAGATAAATAAATGAATTAACACATTAATAGATAAATGCAAACAAAAATTAATGAAAAAATAAGTAATTAAATGAATATATAAAATGTAAAAAATTAATGGATAAGTAAATAAACTGATTGATTGATAAATAGATTAGTTAATGAATAAATAAATCAACTAATGAAATCAGTAACTGATTAGTTGATAAGCAAATAAAAAAAAACAATAAATATAATATATTTATATATCTAGCCACTGATAGTGTTAAACTATTATTCATAATTTTTTTTCCACGCATTACATTTTATTATACAATGTACTTGCAATAGTTCCAATATTTTACCTACATTTCCTAGAAACATCGTACAAAACCGAGATGTCACCTCCCCATCTCACTGTCAATTTACACTCGTACACGTTCAGTACCTGTCCGTTTTCCAGTCCTGAGCTCCGTTGGCGCACAGTGAATGAGCGTGACCAGTTGCCAGATGCTTAATAACAATGCATCACCAATTTACAGTAAAATTTTGACTTTTGCTTGATACTCAGGGTCTCAGATTACGTGATGCTTAAAACTAAATGTCAGTATACATACTTTCAAATTTATCTGGTATTTAAATAACAATTAATTGATATTTTATCTATCTGATTATCAATATGGCATTTACTATCAGCAGTCCAAGACGGCACATGAGTCGAGTTAGTCAACGGTGAGTCTTTCCTCAGTCACAGCTGCCTCGTGTGTGTTTAGGGACAATTTTTGATAGCAAGCTATATACATATTAAGCAACATGGAGCGATGGATAATTCGTAGGACTGCAAACAAGGAAGGAACATCAGATACTGACAACAGTGTCTCAGAAACAACTGATGAGATTCCTTCCGAACTACCATCTACCAGTTCTACTTCAAATATAGATAAAAGGCAAGACAAACGTAAGGGTAAGACCTCCCAGTATGACCAATCATCCAAACCCAAACTTTGGAAATATCAAGCAGAATTTATAAAATTCGGATTCACTAGTTTTACCATTGATAAGATGCAGTACCCCCAATGTGTTATGTGCTCAGAAGTACTTGCAAATGAAAGCTTAAAGCCTGTGAAAATGAAAAGGCATTTGCAAAGCAAGCATCCTTCTCATGCTGATAAACCAATAGAATTTTTCCGTCGAAAGGAGGGAGAGTTGCAGGGTCAAAAACAAGTGCTAGCTCAGAAAACCACCACCTCTGCCAAAGCTCAGATGGCATCATTTGAGGTAGCATACCTAATTGCACAGTCCAAGCAGCCACATACCATTGGGGAAACCCTCATGAAACCTGGTGCAGTGACTATGAGTCGGATTATGCATGGTAATAAGATGGCCCGTGAGCTGGAAACAGTCCCGCTGTCTAACGACACCATTACTCGACGAATTAATGACATTTCAAACGACATTAAGTGTCAGCTGATTGAGAGGATTAAGGGAAAGAAGTATGCTTTGCAGCTAGATGAGTCGACAGACATATCAAATTCTGCACAATTACTTGCATTCATTAGATACAGTTTTGGTGGAAAACTTCAAGAAGACATGCTTTTTTGCACTGTACTAGAGGGGACCTGTACAGGTAGTGACATTTTCACAAAGCTAGACACCAAAATACAAAAGGAGGGCTTGTCTTGGGACCAGTGTGTTGGTGTGTGCACAGACGGTGCTGGGGCAATGTTGGGTAAGAGGAAAGGACTTAAAGCAAAAGTTTTACAAGTGGCACCTCACATAAATTTTACACATTGTATTATTCACAGGGAAGCTCTTGCTAGCAAAGCACTCAATCCAGAGTTAAGCAGTGTTCTTCAAACTGCGATTAAAATAGTAAATTACATCAAAACACGTCCCATAAATGCCAGGCTGTTCTCCACACACTGCAATGAGATGGGCTCGGAGCATGAAGCACTGTTGTTCCACACAGAAGTCAGGTGGCTGTCCCGAGGCAAAGTTCTCAGCCGCTTGTACGAACTACGAGATGAGGTGCGCCTGTTCCTGATCAAATCTGAGTCCCAACTTGCTGACTATCTGACTAACCCTGACTGGTTAGCAAGTCTAGCATATTTGTCTTGTATATTCGAAAGACTTAATCTGCTGAATTTATCACTACAAGGCCCAAACACGAACATCTTGATTCTTTCTGACAAAATTGATGCATTTACAAGGAAGCTGGAACGATGGGCTGTGCGAGTTGATGGGGGCAGTGTTGAAATGTTTCCTGAGGTGGAAGAATTTATGGCGGAGAATGAATTAAGCGTCGATAACGTGAAGGTAATGATCACGACTCACCTACAAGGTCTCGTGGACCACTTCAAGAAATACTTCCCAAAAGAGACAACCCCACAACAATATGACTGGATACGGCAACCATTCACTGCTACAGGGGATCACTTATCATCCGACATGGAGGATGAGCTGCTGGAGCTCTCCAGTGATCGGACTTTACAGGCATCGTTTGGCTCAACCACACTGGATGAGTTCTGGATTTCAATTGCAAGGGAATATCCACGATTATCCATGGCAGCAATGGATGTATTACTTCCTTTTGGATCAACCTATTTATGTGAAAAGACTTTTTCGGCACTGACTTATATAAAAAACAAATACCGATCAAGACTAAGGGTGGAGGATGATCTCCGAGTTGCCATCTCTGGTATCAAACCCAGGATGGAGTTACTGTGCTCAAAAAAGCAGGCCCATGTATCTCACTAATTGATGTTAGTTATTCATGATAAACTTAGGCCTGTGTAAATACTGTTTTCACTGTGGAATAGGGATATAATTAACTAATCACTGCTAGTGGAGCCCCATAGTTGGGCCTAAATATTGATCATTGTCATTAAACTTCCATGAATATTGTACTTTTATTTTAACAGTTACTAAATAAGTAATTATTTCACAAGAAATTCATACAGTTCTTCTAAAGCCAAAAAAAAAGAAAAAAAAAATATCTCAGACATAATTTCCAAAATTTTCCAAAATATTGATTTTGGAACCAAAAGGGTATGAAATAGCTTTGAGTCTACTGGATGTTTGTGTGGGTATACTGTCTCATATGAGAATTATAGATCATTAGCTGATTTTAGGTTTCAGCAAATTTGTAATATCAGCACCCAAGTCAAACGCTATAATTATTTTGTTAATTATTTTAAGCCCAGCCTGAATATCTAAATTTTTGGTATAAAGATACCAGTAATTTTTTCTTTATTGTGCTAAAGTTTACAAACACTGACATAATTTATGCTATCTGCAGTAGCTTTCTTCAACAAAGGTATAATTCCAATTTCATACTTATTTTTTCTCTTGAAGCAGTTAGCAAAGTGTGAGTGCCTGTACGGATTTAACATTAATTCTATAAATTTAAATAGACTGTATTGCTTTGCCTATTTTGTCTTTAAAGATTGTGATTTTTCTACAAGTAATAAATTAGTTAACTCTATAATGCGTATATTTTTTGCATTTATCTTATCATGTTTGTTGTTATTATGTTCTTATGATTCGGGGCATAGGCATGTACTGTGTGTGTGTGTGTGTGTGTGTGTGTCAGAAGCGCTTCGGGGAAAGGCGAGGGTCACATGCCTCTAGCAATATCGTTTGGGGGGTCGCGGGCTGAAAAGTTTGAGAACCACTGGTCTAGCCTACTGCCTATTAAGCTGCGTGCTTTTGATGTGTCAGGCAAGCAATTTGTTTTGTGTGCTTAATTATAATTTTGTAATATATAAAAATTGGAGTATTTGGTTTGTTTATACCAATTAATCGTGTAGTAATCATGCACATGCTTTGCTTAAGCTACTTACGCTATGTTCGGAAGTGCCTGCTCTAAGCATTCAAATCATAACAAGCTTACGTATGGGGGCCGCCATTTGCATTTGTGACGTCATTAGTCTAAATCAGCTGCTTTCCATATGACGTTTTCGTTGTAAACAGAATTTAAAACCTTACCTTTTCTGGATAATTTTCATAAGAGTTTGATTCTGTTGTAGTAACATATTTACGATATCAGAATTAGAAGGCATATCACTATCTGCAGTCGATTGTGTTCGTTTTTCGTTACTGATTACGTTCTCCTCTCCGCTGGAGTCTTCGCTAAGCCGATGCACCTCCGCGGAGGTAAGAATTTGCCTAGACATAATTAAGCCGTGGGCTGAGATATTACTCTGGTTGCTTAGTGCAGAATAATGAATATCAGCAAATAATGTTGGAAGCAGCGGGAGGGAAAAAGAGGAGAACGTTCTGTGCCGAAGTCAACTTCAGAAATGTGACTTCCATTGCCGAGTCAACCCGCTCGTCCCTGGTAACTCCGCCCAAGGGGGCGTGGTTTGGGGCTCGCGCCGCCGCTTGGGGGGGTTCCAGGGGGGGGGGGGGTATAAGCTACCACTGGTGAGTCCGGAAGGTTGAGACCTCCCTCTCCAGAACACAAGGTCAGAGCTTGTTGGCTACTGGGGGTTCCAAAGACCACTCGTTACTCTCTATCTGCGATGCTCTGTTCCGACTGTCGGAGAGCACATTCCTTTGTCCGGAATGAAGCGAGCCGATAGTGGTATTGAGTGGACTTCGGCTCATCTCAGTATCTCTACTGTAAGATGGGAAGACTGTTATGAAAAGGTACCTTCCCGCTTGATGAAATAAGCAACTACCGTGGTGTTGTTGCTCACAGAGTGACTCGCCGGGGCCTGTTGGAATTGTTGACGGGCCAGAATATGGCCTTCATCCCTAGCCAACTGATGTGGAGGTACCCTTCTAGTTCTGGCCATAGGCTTGAGATCCTTTGGTTCAGAACTTGCCCCCCCCCCTTCTTTGACGCGTCCGAGGACAGCATCAAATGCGGAGGAGGGACGAGAGAAGATCCACTCTCTAGCAAAGGCTTCGTAGGTCAACCACCACTGCAGGATCCTCGTTCGGCAGGTTCCATAGGACCAGAATGTCTGGGGAATCGTAGTCTTGATTCCACCGGGACTTGAGTCGCCAAAGCAGGAGACTCAACCTGAGGCGAGTGTTTGGGACTAGAGGGGTCAAGAAGGAAGGTGACCTAGGAAGCGTAACCAGAAAAAGGCTGGAGACTCTCCTCACCTGAGGAAAGGTTCTACAGTACTACTCTCCTCCGCCTTGCTATCCTGTCATCTGGTGGGAAGGCTCAATGGAGATTGGAGTCTAAAAATAAGCCTAGATATCCCAGTTGTTGCGATGGAAACAGAGAAAACTTCTCGAGATTTACCATGATCCTTAGATCTTGGTAAAGTCCCAGAGGCTTGTCTCGGAGTCGAAGAAGGGTCGATACCGAAACTGCCGGGGTAGCCAGTCATCCAGAAAGCGAAGGAGGCGGATGCCACTCCTGTGTGGACATGAGGATTCGGGATGAACTTCCAGGTGAATGCCTGCGGTGCTGTGGAGAGATCGAAGCACAGCACCTTGAACTGGTATATCTGTTGTCTAGGCTGAATTCCAAGTACTTCCTGTAAAGACGGGTGGATTGGGATCTGGCAGTACATGTCTTTCGGATCCAATATGCCCATGAAGTCTTGTGGTTTCCCTAAAAGTCTGATCGAATCTGTTGTACCATACTGACCGAAGTTTGTACGCCAAACTTGTTCAGGGCTAAGAGGACGATGGCGGGTCTCCAGCCTTCAGGCGTTTCTTACAAGAAAGAGTCGTTTGAAGAACCTTGGGGGGAGCCGCCGACAACCTTGGAGAGCATCCTTCTAGAGCATGGTCTCGCCCTCTGCCCGAGGGGCTAGCCCCCTTTGCCGATCCCATGGCATAGGGGCTCAGCGACACTGGATTCGCTGACAGGGGAGGTAGAGATGCTACGAAACGGGACACGAAATCCCTGGCTGATCATGGAGATTGTTCAGGAATCGGCCCCGAGTTGCTGCCACTTGAAGGCACAACTCCAGGCATCCCCCCCCCCCAAATGAGGGATGCAGGTAGGGTTTGCCAATCCTAGCGTTTGTGGCCTAGATTATTGCCTCCCCAGGAGGGCTCCTCGCCCTTTGTCCCCGACAGGAGGGGGGAAGATGCATAGACACCTTGCCTAGCTGCCCGTGCCGGTTCTGATGTCCTAGGCTGAACGAGGCTGTTGAAGTTGAGGCGCTGGAGGCTTGTAGGGACTGGATGTAAGCGCCTTGGAGGAGCGAATTGTGATACGATTTTCTCCACCTCTCAGTCGCTCGTTCCTTGTCCTTGGGCTGAAACAAGCCCCTTCCAAGGATGAAAGAGTGTCTGGGTCTGCCGATATCCACGGTAGGGACCCTCGAGAGAAAACCTCTCGGTCACTGCATCTCAATGCTTCAACATCGAGTTTGTCCCCAAGTTCGACACTTGGTGTCGGGAAACGAAAGGTGCACGTGTTCGAGAGGAGGAAAGCTCCATAACCTTCCCGGAGCTTCCTTGAATAAAACCTCGAGTCGCGACCGGATGGCCAGAGACTCAAGCTCGACGATCAGCCATGAGGTGGCCTGCCTGGTACCCTTTGCCGCTTCCTCCAGGTTCAAGATTCCCGAAGTCGAGAATGTCACCTGCCGGGCGGAGAGTTTCTCGAGGGAAAAACCCCCGGAAGGCCCGTTGCAGCAGAATGGTGGAGAGGAAGAGCTAAATCAGACTACCCCATGATCTTGAAGTATTCCCTCTGTTGACGACTGACAGAGGCAGTGTCAGCAGCCACCGTTGAAGGGAAGGGGATCGGGCGATCCTGAGGAGAGGGATGATGGGGCCTGCCTGAAAAAGGGAGAAGAATGTTACCCAGACTCTTCTGAAGATTCTTCTTGCTCTTGTACGTGCCATGCTCTGCGCTTACGAGGTGAAGATCGTGACTATGATGATCTGAAAGTATGCGCTCCAGGAAAAAACACGCCAGGTTCCCCATGTTGCGAAACCCGACGGGAATCGCAGTCGAAATCGCCCTTGGCGCTCGCGCGATGGTACAATCGTTGGTTCGCGCGCGGGCGAACATGTGAGCGCATGCGCGCGGGCGCGGTCATAAGACCGAAAACGCGTAAGCGAGCGATGGTGCGTTGGCGAGCGATGGTGCGTTGGCGAGCGATGGTGCGTTGGCGAGCGATGGTTCTTTGCGGGAGATGGCGCGTTGGCGAGCGATGGCGTGTTGGCAAGCGATGGTGCGTACGGCGATCTGAAGCGTGGGCTCGTTGAAAACGCTAGCGGGCAGGCGAAGAGTCGCGCGCGATCACTAGGAGATCGCTGGCGCGTAGGAGATCGATGGAGCGCGGTACGCGGCCAGAAGATATCAGCGAGGGGCAGAACCAGATGGTGAGGTTGCGCATAATAGCGAACACTCGTGGGCGAGTACAGAAGATTTCTCGTGGGCGCGCGGGCGCTCAGAGACTCGTTCAAATCTAGAGCACAGTAGATCGTCAGCGAGGAGGTGAAGGAATCATCTCTTTTGCCTCCACCCACATCTGGAAGCTTGTGGAGTACGCTGGTGCGCATTGCGCACATCAGGAAAGGGCGCGCAGATGTGCGCTGGCGAGCAGGCGATCGTGGGCGTAAAAAGAAGGAACAATCTCCCTGCCTGTGCCTAGATCCAAAGATTGTGGGCATGAGGGCTAACGTTGGCGCGCATTGCGCACATTAGAAAAGGGCGCGCAGGCGATCGAGGGCGTACAGGACACCGTTGGCGCACAAGGCCCGTAGCAGGAAAAAAGGGCGTCCAGAAGAGCGCTGGACCTCAGACGGGATCAAAGGTGCAGGTGAGCGCTGGCGATCAGGAGATCTACGGCGAGACACCGCTACAGGAGATCGCAGGAGAGAAGTCTGGAACACAGCAGGAGAGCGCAAGGGCGCTACTGCACGCGAGCGCGCAGGAAAACTTGGGCGCGCAGGTAAAACCTGGCACTTAAGGGACTTACCCACATTGTGGAGTAAGCCCTTTTGCCCCGAAGGGACCGGTGCTCGTTGGAAACGAGGTACGTTGGCGCCAACTGCGCATCTGCGTCCAGGAGAAGGTCTGGCAGGAGGATCCTCTGCGGGGAAGTGAAGATGAAGACGACCACAGGCAGGAGCACCATCATCAGGCCTCCGAAGAGGAGTCTCTGGAGTGAATTCCCCTAAGGGGGAGAAGCACTTGCAGGAGAGACCGTGGTATCAGCTGCCCCCGAAGGGGACTGAGCCCTCAGCAACAACAGCAGAAGGAGTCCTTCGAAGAGGAGTCTCTATGGTGAACTCCCCCCCCCGGGAAGAAACACTCGCAGGAGAGACCGTAGGGCTCCGCTGCCCCCCGAAGGGGACTAAGCCTTCAGCAACAACAGCAGAAGGAGTCCTCCGAAGAGGAGTCTCTATGAGTGTCCTCTCTCGCGAACGAGAGAGGAACACTTCGTAGAAGAGACTGAAGATGGAGCCCATAGGGCCGCAGGGTCAGCAAGTGACCTAGGAGCCAACCTCCGAAGAGGTGCTCCTGCAGCTGCTCAGCCCCTTGAGCGTAGCTGCAGGTGAGACCGCTCAGCACCAAGAGCATAGTCGCACAAAAACTATGGTCCGAGAAAGTAACCACTCAGCCCCTTGAGCAAGGTTACAAAAGCGGTCGCTCAGCACCAAGAGCAAAACCGCCGGAGGACCAGGAACATATCATAATTATTAATGGTAAGAGAAGTTTCCCCCGAAAGGGAAAGAAACTCAAACCTGGGCAGGGAACCTCCCTCGGAAGGGAAGTTACCCACCCAAGGAGGCGAACCTCCTGAGTGTTCTACGATGAACTGAAGAGCTGTGGGTTGTCTCGGGAGAACTCCCAGGAGAAGGAGACACGCCCCTGACGAAGTCCTATAGAGGAGGCAGCAACAGCAGACTCCCCGAGTCCCAACAAGACAGCTCTGCTTCGTTGTCACATTAGGCAAACGGAAAAACAGATCGTTAACTGTGAAAATAAAAAAGTAATTAGTTAACATTCATTCCCCCGGGAAGACTCCGAAGAGGAAAACCCAAGGGAAAAGAACACAAGAATTACATAACAGGCAAGAGCCCCAACCCCACCTACACTCACGGGAAGGGGGAAGGGCGAGAACAGTAACAAAAACAGAATTATAACAGTTATAATTATGCAATTCATTAAAGAATGTTCACTAAAAGTAAGAACAAAAAACCCCAAAGGGAAACGTTCTAAAAAAAAAACACTGAAAAGTTAACAAATACAATTAGATTTATAATAAAAATATAATCGAGATAAAAAGTACTGCGCAGCAACTCCACCCGAACGGAGGAGCAATCGTAGTATGTAAAAAACGTAGTAAAAGGGTGAACGACCTCCAGAGAGAGAGAGAGAGAGAGAGAGAGAAAGACCGTAGTCAACTACACTCTCGCGTTCCTACGCTGAACCACACCTTCCCCGTAGGAAAAGAGGAGTAGCGGAGAAACAAATAATAATAAGTCCAGCGATGACGACTCCCCACAGCGCCCGTGGAAGGAGCCGACCGAAGGACCCAGTAAAAGATCGCGGTGCATGAAACCACATCGCAGTGGTCTGACTGCCGGCGGCTACACGGTGATATCGTACACACACACACACACACAGCACGAACACTGAAAAGGAAACTTACTGATTTCTATACTCAAATATATACCTAAACATAAAAATGATATTTTAATTATAAAATAAATTTTTGAATATACTTACCCGGTGAATATATAATAGCTGCAACTCTGTTGCTCGACAGACACATACAGTAAAAACTCGCCAGCGATCGCTATACAGGTTGCGGGTGTGCCCACCAGCGCCAACTGTCGGCCAAGTAAACAAAGACTCAATTTCTTCTCATCCCACTGCGTCTCTATTGGGGAGGAAGGGAGGGTCGTTTAATTTATATATTCACCGGGTAAGTATATTCAAAAATTTATTTTATAATTAAAATATAATTTTTTAAATATTTAACTTAGCCGGTGAATATATAATAGCTGATTCACACCCAAGGAGGTGGGTAGAGACCAGAGTTAAATATGTTTACATCGTAAAAGCTAAGAGTTTTTTATTTCATTTTGACAGTTATCAATATAACAAAACCAAAATAAATAGGTACCTGGTAAGGAAGTCGACTTAGACGATTACTCTGCCTTGTAAGTACGTCTTCCTTACGGAGCCCAGCGATCCTCTTAGGATGCTGACAGACCCCCAGGAGCTGAAGTATCAAGGGCTGCAACCCATACAACAGGACCTCATCAAACCCCTAATCTGGGCGCTCTCAAGAAATGACTTTGACCACCCGCCAAATCAACCAGGATGCGAAAGGCTTCTTAGCCTTCCGGACAACCCATAAAAACAACATTAAAACATTTCAAGAGACAGATTAAAAGGATATGGAATTAGGGAATTGTAGTGGTTGAGCCCTCACCCACTACTGCACTCGCTGCTACGAATGGTCCCAGTGTGTAGCAGTTCTCGTAAAGAGACTGGACATCTTTCAAGTAAAATGACGCGAACACTGACTTGCTTCTCCAATAGGTTGCGTCCATGATACTTTGCAGAGATCTATTTTGCTTAAAGGCCACGGAAGTTGCTACAGCTCTAACCTCGTGCGTCTTAACCTTAAGCAAAGCTCGGTCTTCCTCACTCAAGTGTGAATGAGCTTCTCGTATTAACAATCTGATAAAATATGACAAAGCATTCTTTGACATAGGCAAGGATGGTTTCTTAACCGAACACCATAACGCTTCAGATTGGCCTCGTAAAGGTTTAGTACGAGCTAAGTAGAACTTAAGAGCTCTAACAGGGCATAAGACTCTTTCTAGTTCATTGCCTACGATCTCCGATAAGCTAGGAATATCGAAAGATTTAGGCCAAGGACGAGAAGGTAGCTCATTTTTGGCTAGGAAACCAAGTTGCAGAGAACAAGTAGCTTTTTCTGACGAAAACCTGATGTTCTTGCTGAAGGCATGAAGCTCACTGACTCTTTTAGCCGAGGCTAAGCATACCAGGAAAAGAGTCTTAAGAGTGAGATCTTTCAGGGAGGCTGACTGTAAAGGCTCAAACCTGTCTGACATGAGGAATCTTAGGACCACGTCTAAATTCCACCCAGGAGTAGCCAAACGACGCTCCTTAGTGGTCTCGAAAGACTTAAGGAGGTCTTGCAGATCTTTATTGTTGGAAAGATCTAAGCCTCTATGCCGGAAGACCGAGGCCAACATGCTTCTGTAGCCCTTGATAGTGGGAGCTGAAAGGGATCGTCCTTTTCTCAGGTATAAGAGAAAATCAGCTATTTGGGCTACAGAGGTACTGGTCGAGGATACGGAAACTGACTTGCACCAGTCTCGGAAGACTTCCCACTTCGATTGGTAGACTCTAATGGTAGACGCTCTCCTTGCTCTAGCAATCGCACTGGCTGCCTCCTTCGAAAAGCCTCTAGCTCTCGAGAGTCTTTCGATAGTCTGAAGGCAGTCAGACGAAGAGCGTGGAGGCTTTGGTGTACCTTCTTTACGTGTGGCTGACGTAGAAGGTCTACTCTTAGAGGAAGACTTCTGGGAACGTCTACTAACCATCGAAGTACCTCGGTGAACCATTCTCTCGCGGGCCAGAGGGGAGCAACTAACGTCAACCTTGTCCCTTCGTGAGAGGCGAATTTCTGCAGTACCTTGTTGACAATCTTGAATGGTGGGAATGCGTAAAGATCCAGATGTGACCAATCTAGGAGGAAGGCATCTATATGTATTGCTGCTGGGTCCGGGACTGGAGAGCAATAGATTGGAAGCCTCTTGGTCAGCGAGGTTGCAAAGAGATCTATGGTGGGTTGACCCCAAGTCGCCCAAAGTCTCTTGCACACATCCTTGTGGAGGGTCCATTCGGTTGGAATTACTTGACCTTTCCGACTGAGACAATCTGCTAGGACGTTCAAGTCGCCCTGGATGAACCTCGTTACTAGGGAGATGCCTCGATCTTTTGACCAGATGAGCAGGTCCCTTGCGATCTCGTACAACGTCAGTGAGTGGGTACCTCCCTGTTTGGAAATGTACGCCAAGGCCGTGGTGTTGTCCGAGTTTACTTCCACCACTTTGCCTCGAAGGAGATTCTCGAAGCTTATCAAGGCCAGATGAACCGCCAAAAGCTCCTTGCTGTTGATATGCATGCTCCTCTGACTCGAGTTCCACAGACCTGAGCATTCCCGACCGTCCAGCGTCGCGCCCCAGCCCAAGTCCGATGCGTCCGAGAAGAGAACGTGGTTGGGTATCTGAACTGCCAGGGGAAGACCCTCTCGTAGGCTGATATTGTCCTTCCACCAAGTCAGACAAGACTTTATCTTATCGGAAATCAGGATCGAGACCGCCTCTAGCGTCTTGTCCTTTTTCCAGTGAAAAGCCAGATGGAATTGAAGAGGATGGAGGTGTAGCCTTCCTAGCGAGACAAATTGCTCCAGGGATGACAGCGTCCCTACCAGACTCATCCACAGCCTGACTGAGCAGCGTTCTTTCTTCAGCATCTTCTGGATGGAGAGCAGGGCTTGATCTATTCTGGGGGCCGACGGAAAAGCCCGAAAAACTTGACTGTGAATCTCCATCCCTAAATACAGAATAGTCTGGGATGGGACCAGCTGTGACTTTTCCAAATTGACTAGGAGTCCCAATTCCTTGGTCAGATCTAGAGTCCAATTGAGATCCTTCAGACAGCGACGACTGGAAGAGGCTCTGAGAAGCCAGTCGTCCAAATAAAGGGAGGCTCGGATGTCCGATAAGTGGAGGAATTTTGCCACATTCCTCATAAGCCTCGTAAACACGAGAGGAGCTGTGCTTAGGCCAAAGCACAGGGCCCGAAACTGGTACACCACATCTTCGAAGACGAATCTCAGACAGGGTTGGGAGTCTGAGTGAATGGGGATGTGGAAGTAGGCGTCCCTTAGGTCTAGAGAGACCATCCAGTCTTCCTTTCTGACCGCTGCTAGGACTTGACTTTGTGGTCTCCATGGTAAACTTCGTCTTTGTGACAAAGACATTCAGAGCACTGACGTCTAGCACCGGTCTCCAACCTCCTGTCTTCTTTGATACTAGGAAGAGACGGTTGTAAAACCCCGGTGATTGAAGGTCCGAGACTTTGACCACCGCTCCCTTCTCTAGCAAAAGAGACACTTCCAGTTTCAGGGCTTGTCTCTTTTCTTCCTCTCTGTACCTGGGAGAGAGATCGATAGGGGACGTCGCTAGAGGGGGTTTGCGTACAAAAGGGATTTTGTACCCCTCTCTGAGCAACCTCACAGATTGTTGATCTGCGCCTCTCTTCTCCCAGGCTTGCCAGAAGTTCTTGAGTCTGGCACCTACTGCTGTCTGAAGTTGCGGGCAGTCAGACTCTGCCCTTAGAGGACTTGGATCCTTTTCTCTTCCCTCTCTTCCCTTCGGCACGAGCACCTCCCCTGCTGGAGGCTCTGCCACGAAAGGGCGGGATAAACCGAGACGCTGGAGTGTCTATCCTAGGTCTAGCAGACAATGCAGGCAAAGGGGGAGCTTTGCGAGCCGAGGACGCAACTAGATCGTGGGTGTCCTTCTGCACTAAAGACAAGGCAATTTCCTTAACCAAGACTTCAGGAAACAGGCACTTGGACAAGGGCGCAAAGAGTAGCTCAGATCTTTGGCATGGCGTCACTCCAGCAGACAGGAAAGAACATAGAGACTCTCGTTTCTTCAGGACTCCGGACGTGAATGAAGCGGCAAGTTCGTTGGACCCATCACGGACGGCCTTGTCCATGCAGGACATAATGAGTAAGGAAACATCCTTATCAGCAGAAGAGATTTTCCTACTCAGGGCTCCTAAACACCAGTCTAGGAAGTTAAAGACTTCGAACGCCCTAAATATACCTTTATGAAGGTGGTCCAGGTCCGAGGGTGACCAACAAATCTTCGAGCGTCTCATGGCAAGGCGGCGGGGAGAGTCTACAAGACTTGAGAAGTCGCCCTGGGCAGAGGCAGGAACTCCCAAGCCGAGAACTTCTCCCGTGGCATACCAGACGCTCGATCTAGACGAGAGTTTAGATGGGGGGAAGGCAAATGCTGTCTTCCCTAAACTCCTCTTGGTCTCTAACCAATCGCCTAACAGCCGTAAAGCTCTCTTGGATGAGCGAGAGAGAACGAGTTTAGTAAAGGCAGGCATGGTAGTAGGAACGCCTAAGACAAACTCTGACGGCGGCGAACGAGGAGCCACAGAAATAAAGTGGTCAGGGAACAACTCCTTAAACACAGCCATGACTTTTCTAAAGTCCAAGGATGGTTGAACTGCTTTAGGCTCATCAAGTTCTGAAGGTTGATCCTCAGGATGTGGTTCAGCAACGTCCTCATCTGACAGTTCCTCATCCGATAACTGATGAGAAAATGGCAAAGGTGTGGGCAACGTTTGACTCGCCGAGTCCGGTCGTACTGGTGCATACGTGACGGAGCCGGACGCAGCGTCATGGAACTGCTGAACAGTCTGGGAACTGTCAACAACCACAGGTGCGCGAGGACGCACAGCGTCCACCCGAGACTGTTTAGACCGTCTGGGATGTGCAGTCAACACCATACCGGGTTGCGGAGGTTGACGCACCGCGTCAAAACAAGTCACCTCTGATGGTTGATGAACGTCGTGAACGTCACCAACCACATCCGTGCGTTGCCTAACGTCAACGTGCGGCTGGAAATCCACACTGGGTCGCATCGGTGGAGGTACTACCCCAACTGGTTGACGCGAGAAATCTACCTCAACGTCAACAGGACGCACAACAGACCGCTTGGATGGTTGTTGGCCAGAAGGTTCAGCGGCAACCTTCTCTGCATTGTAGTCCTCCATCAAGGACGCAAGCTTGGACTGCATGTCTTGCAGTAACACCCATTTAGGGTCTACGGAAGCAGGTGCGGTAACAGACGGGGTGAGCGACTGAGACGGCACAACTTTGCCTCTCTTAGGCGGCGAGCAGTCATCAGATGACGGCAACGGGTCCGAACTGTCCCAGTGGCTACAACCGGGACGTTGGACTTGTCCTGAAGGGACCGACTTACGCTTTAAAGGTCTGGAGACCTTGGTCCAAGGTTTCTTACGAGAAACACCTTCGGACGACGAGGTAAAAATGGGCTCTCTCGTCTTACGTTGGTAGGGGCGATCTTGGAGAGATACGCCTGATACCATAGAGGGAACGTCTGTTCGCTGATCAAGGCCTCTCGAACCCATGAGTCGTACGACATTGCTTCTCCCCTGGGCTTGGGAGCTTGCAAGAGGTCTCGGACTAGGTGGACGACAGGCACGAACAGACGAACCCTCGAGCGCAACACTGTTCACAACACTTTGAGAAACACTAGGCACTTTAACACTTTCCGCCGTGGCACTTTGGCACTTTAGTTCCTTTACGTCCGCCATGAGTTGATTCCGGTCACTTGCTAAGGCCTCAACTCTCTCCCCCAAGGCATGAATAGCACGCAACATGTCTTGCATCGACGGTTCATGAGTGCTAGGAGGGGGGTTAGGAACAACCACTACAGGGGAAGGATTAGGTTCAGGGGCATGTGGAGAGGAAAAATCTACCGACCTAGAAGAACTTCTCCTTACCCTATCTCTCTCTAGTCTGCGTGTGTATTTATCAAATTCGATAAAATCGAATTCCGAAAGGCCCACGCATTCCTCACACCGATCTTCCAATTGACAGGTTTTACCCCGACAATTGGAACAAACAGTGTGAGGGTCGAGAGAAGCCTTTGGAAGACGCCTATGACAGTCCCTAGCATTACATTTTCTGAACTTGGGAACTTGTGAAGGGTCAGCCATTTTGAATTAGTCAAGGGAAAATTCCAAAAAACGATCTAAGTCATCAACAATTAATCCGATCCAAAAAAGAGTTCAAGGATTTATTTGAAGAAAAAACACCTGTACTGCGAAAGCTCAAACCAAATGAAAGTACTTCACCAAATATGATGGGAAAAACTCCAGGTTCAACAGCGAGTAAAGTACGTCTTGTCGACACGACGACAGAGAAGAAATTGAGTCTTTGTTTACATCGAGAGTGGTATCTGGCCGACAGTTGGCGCTGGTGGGCACACCCGCAACCTGTATAGCGATCGCTGGCGAGTTTTTACTGTATGTGTCTGTCGAGCAACAGAGTTGCAGCTATTATATATTCACCGGCTAAGTTAAATATTTAAAAATATGTTTACATATATATATGAGTACAAGAAAAGTAAGTAATTAAGTAAAGACAAAACAATAAATGGCTGCCATGCGAGGACGGGAACAGAGACATCCGTTCGTCGTCCGAGCCAAAAGCGAAGTGAGTCAG
Source organism: Palaemon carinicauda (assembly GCF_036898095.1). Classification (NCBI taxonomy): domain Eukaryota; kingdom Metazoa; phylum Arthropoda; class Malacostraca; order Decapoda; family Palaemonidae; genus Palaemon; species Palaemon carinicauda. The sequence continues at coordinate 57,805,597 of NC_090767.1, read as the reverse complement.
TTCACCAGTGTGTGAGGGGGGAGGGGTAGCTAGCTACCCCTCCCCTACCCTTGCTAACTAGTGCGGGGGTAGTTAACCCTCGTTAAAAATCTAATGGCTCGCCATTTCAGCTACGCCGAAAGTAATACCCCTCTGTAAATAGCGTGGTTTGTATTTCGGTTACGGAACAAACACCCTTGTTAAATTCTAAAGGCTCGTCCTTTCAGCTACGCCGAAAGTAAACCCTATGTAAATAGCGTGGTTTGTATTTCGGTTACGGAACAAATGGAATGGTTCAGCCTATCTCCGTAAGGGCGCTAGTGTACACCTGGCAACTCTATCTGCGATTGCCGCGAGTTTTTTGAATTTCTGCCGGATGTCAGGGACTAAAGCCATTGTTATATAACCAGCGGGTAAGTTTAATGTTTAAAGACACTGGTAGAGTACAGACCTTGTGAATTATGATGCAATGGTGTGTACAGTATCTGTTTGGTGGTATTACTTATACTTCAAAGATGTATCACTTTAGTTTCTAAAGCTTTTATGAATTCATTTCACTAGCCATGGGATTCCTACAGCCACACTCGACAGATTCCACTTCATTTCTCTATGCCTTACCTGTCATTTCTTCTTTTCACTCATGACAAAGTCAAGCAATTCCTTTCCTTGCCTTGCATGGGTATCCAGATCATACCTGTAACCCTCAGCGCACTTTTAACGAGCTGGCAATACGTCACTAACAACCTCCTGTACTCTGAGGGATTCTACATACGATGACCATCTAGAGTCAAGGAAGGACTCTTGACCTTCAGGGTCCTCCTGACAAAACTACTACAACAGAGTAATTAGTTTTCTTATCATGCTTGCAATAGTCGTCCCACAGCTTGAACCGAGTGGTACTCCTTCCTCGAGGGGCTTTTAACTTTAGCTGAATTATGTTCAACACTTTTTACCTCAAGGTACAAATTACAAGGTACTGCCTTCCATCAAGACCTCTTCTCCTCCTCTCCATCAAACCAAGCAGAGATGCCCTTAACCCTTTTACCCCAAAAGGACGTACTGGTACGTTTCACAAAAGCCATCCCTTTACCCCCATGGACGTACCGGTACGTCCTTGCAAAAAAATGCTATGAAAATTATTTTTTCATATTTTTGATAATTTTTTGAGAAAATTCAGGCATTTTCCAAGAGAATGAAACCAACCTGACCTCTCTATGACAAAAATTAAGGCTGTTAGAGCAATTTTAAAAAAATATACTGCAAAATGTGCAGGGAAAAAAATAACCCCCTGGGGGTTAAGGGTTGGAAATTTCCAAATAGCCTGGGGGTAAAAGGGTTAATCAATAGTCAAACTTCAAAATGAGAAAGATGTAAATTTAAGATTTAAGTTTATGCAAAAATCTCATTTGGAAGGGATGTTTGGCTCCTTGGTAAACTTTCAAGTATCATTCTTCTAAATATCAAAATAAAATGGCTCAAGTGATTTAAAATGTTATTTTCATTAGTAAAATAAATTTTTGAATATACTTACCCGATGATCATGTAGCTGTCAACTCTGTTGCCCGACAGAAATCTACGGTCGGGATACGCCAGCGATCGCTATACAGGTGGGGGTGTACACAACAGCGCCATCTGCGAGTAGGTACTCAAGTACTTCTTGTCAACAAGAACTCAATTTTCTCCTCGGTCCACTGGTTCTCTATGGGGAGGAAGGGCGGGTCCTTAAATTCATGATCATCGGGTAAGTATATTCAAAAATTTATTTTACTAATGAAAATAACATTTTTCAATATTAAACTTACCCGATGATCATGTAGCTGATTCACACCCAGGGTGGTGGGTGGAGACCAGCATACATGTTAACAAAGAAGCTAAGTATCCCGAATCTTATTTTAGCCGTTATTCAAAATAACAAACATAAAATAAATAAGTACCTGGTAAGGAAGTCGACTTGAACCATTACTCTGCCTTTTTAAGTACGTCTTCCTTACTGAGCCTAGCGATCCTCTTAGGATGCTGAGCGACTCCTAGGTGCTGAAGTATGAAGGGCTGCAACCCATACTAAAGGACCTCATCACAACCTCTAATCTAGGCGCTTCTCAAGAAAGAATTTGACCACCCGCCAAATCAACCAGGATGCGGAAGGCTTCTTAGCCTTCCGGACAACCCAGAAATATTTCAAGAGAAAGATTAAAAAGGTTCTGGAATTAGGGAATTGTAGTGGTGGAGCCCCCACCACTACTGCACTCGTTGCTACGAATGGTCCCAGAGTGTAGCAGTTCTCGTAAAGAGACTGGACATTCTTAAGATAAAAGACGCGAACACTGACTAGCTTTTCCAAAAGGTTGCGTCGAAAATATTTTGCAGAGATCTATTTCATTAAAAGGTCACGGAAGTTGTGATAGCTCTAACTTCGTGTGTCCTTACCTTCAGCCAAGCTTGGTCTTCCTCATTCAGAAGGGAATGAGCTTCTCGTATTAACAGTCTGAAAATAATAGGATAAAGAATTCTCTGACATAGGCAAAGATGAATTCTTAACTGAACACCATAAAGCTTCAGACGGGCCTCGTAAAGGTTTTTAAAATGTTATTTTTATTAGTAAAATAAATTTTTGAATATACTTACCCGATAATCATGTAGCTGTCAACTCCGTTGCCCGACAGAAATCTAAGGAGGGATACGCCAGCTATCACAATACTAGAAGGGGGTGTACTAACCAGCGCCACCTGTGGCCAGGTACTCAAGTACTTCTTGTTGACACCTCCTCAATTATTCCTCGGTCCCACTGGTTCTCTATGGGGAGGAAGGGAGGGTCAATTAAATCATGATTATCGGGTAAGTATATTCAAAAATTTATTTTACTAATAAAAATAACATTTTTCAATATTAAACTTACCCGATAATCATGTAGCTGATTCACACCCAGGGGGGTGGGTGGAAACCAGTGTACAAGATTAAAGGATAGCCAAGTATCCCCAAATTTCATTTAACAGTTATCTCCAATAACAAATGAAATAATAAGTACCTGGTAAGGAAGTCGAATTGAACCGTTACTCTGCCTCTTTTTTAAGTTCGTCTTCCTTACTGAGCGCAGCGTTCCTCTTGGAGGCTGAATCAACCCAAGGTGCTAAAGTATATAGGGTTGCAACCCCTACTAAAGGACCTCTACACAACCTTTAACCTAGGCGCTTCTCAAGAATGAATTGACCACCCGCCAAATCAAAAGGATGCGGAAGGCTTCTTAGCCTACCGTAACAACCATAAAAACAACAATAAAAGAATTCAAGAGAAAAGTTAAAAAGGTTATGGGATTAAGGGAATGTAGTGGCTGAGCCCTCACCTACTACTGCACTCGCTGCTACGAATGGTCCCAGGGTGTAGCAGTTCTCGTAAAGAGACTGGACATCTTTCAGATAAAATGATGCAAACACTGACTTGCTCCTCCAATAGGTTGCATCCATTACACTCTGCAGAGAACGGTTTTTATTAAAGGCCATCGAAGTAGCTACGGCTCTTACTTCGTGGGTCCTTACCTTCAGCAATGCAAGGTCTTCCTCCTTTAAGTGAGAATGTGCTTCTCTGATCAGAAGCCTTATATAATACGAAAGCCCATTCTTGGACATGGGTCTCGAGGGTTTCCTGATGGCACACCATAAGGCTTCTGACTGTCCTCGGAGAGGTTTAGACCTCTTGAGATAATATTTGAGAGCTCTGACAGGGCAAAGAACTCTCTCAAGTTCGTTACCTACCATGTTGGAAAGGCTAGGTATCTCGAACGATCTAGGCCAAGGACGTGAAGGAAGTTCGTTCTTTGCTAGGAATCCAAGCTGGAAAGAACATGTAGCAGACTCGGTCGTGAAACCAATGTTCTTGCTGAAGGCATGAACCTCACTGACTCTCTTAGCTGTTGCCAGGCAAACGAGAAAAAGGGTCTTGAGGGTAAGGTCCTTGAATGAAGCTGACTGGAGAGGTTCGAACCTAGATGTCATAAGGAACCTTAAGACTACGTCTAGATTCCAGCCTGGAGTGGAAAGACGACGATCTTTAGACGTCTCAAAAGACTTAAGAATGTCTTGAAGGTCCTTGTTGGAAGACAGGTCCAAACCTCTATGGCGGAGAACTGAGGCCAACATACTCCTATATCCCTTAATCGTAGGAGCTGAAAGGGATCTCTCATTCCTAAGATGAAGCAGGAAGTCAGCTATTTGGGTCACAGAGGTATTGGTAGAGGATATCGAATTGGCTCTACACCAGCTTCGGAAGACCTCCCACTTAGACTGGTAGACCCTACGAGTGGAAACCCTTCTTGCTCTGGCAATAGCCCTGGCTGCCTCCTTCGAAAAGCCTCGAGCTCTAGCGAATCTTTCGACAGTCTGAAGGCAGTCAGTTGAAGAGCGTGGAGGTTTGGATGTAACCTGTCTACGTGAGGTTGACGTAGAAGGTCCACTCTTAGAGGTAGAGTCCTGGGGAAGTCTACTAGCCATTGTAGTACCTCTGTGAACCATTCTCTTGCAGGCCAAAGGGGAGCAACCAGCGTCAGCCGTGTCCCTTCGTGCGAGACGAATTTCTGCAGAACCTTGTTGATTATCTTGAACGGAGGGAATGCGTACAGGTCGAGATGGGACCAGTTCAGTAGAAAGGCATCCACATGAACTGCTGCAGGGTCTGGAACAGGAGAACAAAACAGAGGAAGTCTCTTGGTCATGGAGGTGGCAAACAGATCTATGGTAGGTTGACCCCACAAGGTCCAAAGTCTGTTGCACACACTCTTGTGGAGGGTCCATTCCGTGGGAATGACCTGATTCCTTCTGCTCAGACGATCTGCTGACACGTTCATATTGCCCTGGATGAACCTCGTGACTAGAGAGAGGTTTAGACTTCTTGACCAAATGAGGAGGTCCCTTGCGATCTCGTAAAGGCTCCTCGAATGGGTCCCTCCTTGCTTGGAGATGTAAGCCAAGGCTGTGGTGTTGTCCGAGTTCACCTCCACCACTTTGCCTAGCAGGAGGGACTTGAAGTTCAACAGGGCTAGATGAACTGCCAGCAGTTCCTTGCAGTTGATGTGGAGAGATCGTTGTTCCTCGTTCCACATTCCGGAGCATTCCTTTCCGTCCAAGGTTGCACCCCAGCCCGAGTCCGATGCATCTGAGAAGAGATGAAGATTGGGGGTCTGAATGGCCAAGGATAGACCCTCTCTGAGAAGGAGGTTGTGCTTCCACCACAGGAGAGTGGTCTTCATCTCTTGGTTGATAGGGATAGAGATTGCTTCTAGAGTCGAACTCTTGTCCCAATGAGCTGCTAGGTGGAATTGAAGAGGGCGGAGGTGGAGTCTGCCCAGCTCGACAAACAGGGCTAGGGACGAGAGAGTCCCTGTGAGACTCATCCACTGTCTCACTGAGCAACTGCTCCTCTTCAGCATGCTCATGATGCACTCTAGGGCTTGGCTTATCCTGGGGGCCGATGGAAAAGCCCGAAAACTCTGACTCTGAATCTCCATTCCCAGATACACAATGGATTGTGAGGGAATGAGTTGAGATTTTTCCAAATTGACTAATAGACCCAGGTCTCTGATAAGGTCTAAAGTCCAATGAAGATTCTCCAGACAACGACGACTCGAGGAGGCTCTCAACAGCCAGTCGTCTAGGTAGAGGGAGGCTCTGATGTTTGACAAGTGAAGGAATTTGGCTACATTCCTCATCAGAAGGGTAAAGACCATAGGAGCTGTGCTTAGGCCAAAACACAGGGCTTGGAATTGGTAGACGACCTTTCCGAAAACGAATCTTAGGAAAGGTTGGGAGTCTGGATGAATCGGAACGTGAAAATAAGCATCTTTCAAGTCCAATGAGATCATCCAGTCCTCCTGTCTGACCGCTGCTAAGACCGACTTGGTCGTCTCCATCGTGAACGTCAGCTTGGTGACATACTCGTTGAGAGCGCTGACGTCCAGCACAGGTCTCCAACCTCCTGTCTTCTTGGCCACAAGAAAGAGACGGTTGTAGAAGCCCGGGGATTGATGGTCCCGGACTATAACCACAGCCTTCTTCTGCACAAGAAGCGACACCTCCTGGTGCAAAGCTAGTCTCTTGTCCTCCTCTTTGTAGTTGGGAGAGAGGTTGATGGGCGAAGTGGTCAGAGGTGGTTGAAGGTAGAATGGAATCCTGTAACCGAACCTCAGCCAACTGACAGACTGTGCGTCTGCACCTCTCATCTCCCAAGCTCGCCAGAAGGTCTTGAGTCTGGCTCCTACTGTCGTCTGGAGAAGCGGAGAGTCAGTGTTTTCCTTTGGATGGCTTGGATCCTTTCCTGGACTTGCCTCTGTAAGAGTCTGGACGGGAGCTTCCTCGGCTGGGGGCTCTACCACGAAAGGGCGGTATGAATCTAGTCGCAGGGGTATCAGCCACTGGGGAGCGGTAAGTCTTAGGGACTGAGGTGGAAGCCTTAGACTTACGAGCCGAAGAAGCTACAAGATCGTGCGTGTCCTTCTGTATCAAGGCAGCAGACAAATCTTTAATGAGCTCTTCGGGAAAAATAAACTTCGAAAGAGGAGCAAACAGAAGTTGTGACCGTTGGCAAGGGGTAATGCTGGCGGAAAGGAAAGAACACAGCTGTTCTCTTTTCTTCAACACCCCTGATACAAACAAGGACGCTAGCTCGCCCGATCCATCTCTGATGGCCTTATCCATACAGGACATTAACAGCATGGCAGAATCTTTGTCCGTATGAGAGGTTTTCTTGCTGAGGGCCCCCAGGCACCAGTCGAGAAAATTAAACATTTCAAAAGCTCTAAACACCCCTTTAAGCAAGTGATCCAGGTCTGAGAAGGTCCAACACACTTTTGAGCGTCTCATAGCAGATCTTCGAGGCGAGTCTACCAGACTTGAGAAGTCAGCCTGGGCAGAGGCAGGTACTCCCAAGCCTGGTGCTTCCCCTGTGGCATACCAAACGCTCGCTTTCGAAGTGAGCTTCGTTGGAGGGAACATGAAGGAAGTCTTGCCAAGAAGTTGCTTAGACTGCAGCCACTCCCCTAAGATCCTAAAAGCCCTCTTGGAGGATCTAGCTAGGACAAGCTTGGTATAGGAAGACTGAGCTTGTTGCACTCCCAGCGAAAACTCAGATGGTGGAGAGCGGGGAATAGCTGAGACAAAATGGTCTGGATAAACCTCCCTGAGAAGAGCCAATACCTTGCGAAAATCAAGAGACTGTGGAGAGAGCTTGGATTCGTCCACGTCCGAAGAGGGATCAAGGTGTGCCTCCTCATCATCCGAAACCTCAACCCCAGAATGAGGCGACGGGATCGGATACGAATGCTGAACCGCAGAGTCAGAACGAGCAGGAACAACAACAGAGGTGGAAGGAGGAGGTGCAGCAAGTTCCTGTTCCTGTTCCTGTGGTATGAGTGGAGCGTGAAGAGACCGAGGCTGTGCAGAACAAGGTAAGGTTCCCGCAAGCAGAGATGTCTGAGGAGCAGGATCAGGGTGCACGGGTAGAGCTCGGTGCAGCAGTTGAGGAGACTGACTCACAGGTGGAAGAGGTTGTTGTACCTCCACCGAGAGTTGCACCGCCGGTGGAGCAGCCAGGGGAGGAGGAGGAAGAGTGGAGTAATCCTCCTGATCCCAAACCGAAGGTTGCCTTAAAGAAGGCTGATGCTGAACAACACTGGGAACAGTGAACACAGAAAGTGGTTCAACATCGTACGCCTGGCAGATGGAGCTGCGACTGGGTGCAGCGAGTGCAGGCGGGTGCAGCACAGGCTGAACGGGTGCAGGAGGTTGGTGTACCACCGGTGCAGGCGGGTGCAGCATAGGCTGAACGGGTGCAGGAGGTTGGTGCACCACCGGTGCAGGCGGGTGCAGCACAGGCTGAACGGGTGCAGGAGGTTGGTGCACCACCGGTGCAGGCGGGTGCAGCACAGGCTGAACGGGTGCAGGAGGTTGGTGCACCACAGGTGCAGGAGGTGCAACACTCTCAGCACGACATTCACGCATCAGGTCCGAAAGCTGAGCTTGCATGGACTGAAGCATAGACCACTTGGGATCAGCAGAGACAGTAGCAGACTGAGGTAAAGCCATAACAGTGGTTGCACCACCGGTGCAGCTCTGTTGTACCTTACTCCTCTTGGGCGGAGTACAGTCGCTAGATGACTGAGGCGAGTCAGAGCTGAGCCAACGACTGCAACCTGGCTGAGCACTCGAGGGCTGGACTCTGCGTTTAAGCGGTCTAGAGACCTGAGACCAACGTTTCTTCCCCGAGAGAAGATCAGCGGACGAGCGGAAGACGGGCTCAATCGTCTGCAAGTGGGAGTGACGGTCTGTGGAAGACACGCCCGCAACCACTGAGGATAATTCTGTGCGCCTAACAAGGCCTGCCGAACCCTTATGCCCTTCGACATTGCTTCTCCCCTGGGCTTGGGAGCTTGCAAGAGGTCCCGGACTGGGAGAACGACTGGCTCGCACAGAAAAATCCCCACGCACCACACTGGCACTAACACTAGCACAAGGCACCGCACCGACACTAGCACTCGTCACAGCACTGGCACTAACTTCACCCACTGCACTCTTGGCCTTCAACTCTTTCACTTCGGCCATCAGAGACTTATGGTCACTTATCACTGACTCTACCTTATCGCCTAAAGCCTGAATAGCGCGTAAAACCACTGACATATCAGGCGGAGGGCACACAGTAGGATCGGGGGTAGCCACTACAGGGGTAGGATCAGGAACGGGATCATGAGATGAGGAAAATAAAGAAGAGTGAGAAGAACTCCTCCTAGCTCTAATTCTCTCTAACTTAGAAGAATACTTTAAAAGTCGGACAAAATCCAATTCCGAAAGTCCGGCGCATTCCTCACATCGATTTTCTAACTGACAGGGTCTGTCCCTACAGTCAGAACAAGCGGTGTGAGGATCTACCGAGACCTTCGGAATACGTCTATTGCAAGACCTACATCGTCTATGGGAGGGGGCTTGCGAAATGTCAGACATTTTGTTTTCAAGAGAAGTCAAAGGGAGATCCAAAAAACAAGCAAAAATTCGTTAACCGTTAAACTGAATTAAATAAAAGCTATCTAGCTAATATCAGAAGGTTTCTAGTAATGCGACAGCCGTAAATCAAAGAGAATACATCACCAAATAAGCGAGAATAAACTCGAAGACCATAAGCGTATCCCAGAACGTCTAGCCGGAGGCACGACAGAGGAATAATTGAGGAGGTGTCAACAAGAAGTACTTGAGTACCTGGCCACAGGTGGCGCTGGTTAGTACACCCCCTTCTAGTATTGTGATAGCTGGCGTATCCCTCCTTAGATTTCTGTCGGGCAACGGAGTTGACAGCTACATGATTATCGGGTAAGTTTAATATTGAAAAATAGAACTTAAGAGCTCTTACAGGACATAATACTCTTTCTAGTTCATTTCCAACCATACGATAAGTTTGGAATAACGAACGATATTGGTCAAGGCCGAGAAGGCAGCTCGTGTTTGGCTAGAAAACCAAGATGTAGAACATGTAGCCGTTTCGGATGAAAATCCGATGTTCTTGCTGAAGGCATGAATCTCACTGACTCTTTTAGCTGTGGTTAAGCATATCAGGAAAAGAGTCTTAAAGGTGAGATCTTTCAGGGAGGCTGATTGAAGTGGTTCGAACCTGTCTAACATAAGGAATCTTAGAACCACGTCTAAATTCCAACCAGGTGTAACCAAACGACGCTCCTTCGTGGTCTCAAAAGACTTAAGGAGGTCCTGTAGATCTTTATTGTTGGAAAGATCTAAGCCTCTGTGACGGAAGACTGATGCCAACATGCTTCTGTAACCCTTGAAAGGGGAGCTGAAAGAGATCGCTCTTTCCTCAGATATAAGAGGAAGTCAGCTATATGAGTTACAGAGGTACTGGTCGAGGATACGGATACTGACTTGCACCAGTTTAGGAAGATTTCCCACTTCGATTGGTAGACTCTAAGGGTGGATGTTCTCCTTGCTCTAACAATCGCTCTGGTTGCCTCCTTCGAAAAAAACCTCTAGTTCTCGAGAGTCTCTCGATACTCTGAAGGCAGTGAGACGAAGAGCGTGGAGGCCTTGGAGTACCTTCTTACGTGTGGCAGACGTAGCAGGTCCACCCTTAGGGGAAGAGTTCTGGGAACGTCTACTAGCCATCGAAGTACCTCGGTAAGTTATTCTCTCGCGGGCCAGAGGGAAGCAACTAGTGTTAACTTTGTCCCATCGTGAGAGGCGAACTTCTGCAGTACCTTGTTGACAATCTAGAACGGAGGGAATGCATATAGATCTAGATGAGACTAATCTAGTAGAAAGGCATCTAAAAGAACCACTGCTGGGTCCGGGATAGGTGAGCAAAGTATTGAGAGCCTCTTGGACATCGAGGTTGCGAAGAGATCTATGGTTGGCTGGCCCCAGGTGACCCAAAGTCTCTTGCATACATCTCTGTGGAGGGTCCAATATGTTGGAATTATTGTCCCTTCCTACTGAGACAAACTGCTAAGACATTCAAGTTGCCTTGGAAGAAATTGTTACTAGTGAAAAGTCTAGACCTGTTGAACAGGAGAGGAGGTCACTAGCGAACTCGCACCATGTCAGAGAGTAGGTCCCTCCTTGCTAGGAGATGAACATCAAAGCAGGGAGTTGTCCGTGTTGACCTCCATTACTTTGTCTTGAAGGAGAGACCTGAAGCTTTTCCAGGTCAGACGTACTGCCAGAAGCTTCTTGCAGTTAAAATGCATTGTCCTTTGACTCGAGTTCCATAATCCCGAGCATTCCCTACCGCCTAAGGTCGCACCCCAGCCTACGTCCGATGCGTCTGAGAAGAGAACGTGGTTGGGAGTCTGAACAGTCAGGGGAAGACCCTATAAAAGGTTGATAAAGTCCTTTCCTCAGGTTAGACCAGACTTATCTTCCGGAAACCGGGATCGAGACCGCTTCTAGCGTCTTGTCCTTTTCCAGTGAAGAGCTAGATGAAACCGAAGAGGACGGAGGTGTAGTCTTCCAAGTGACACCAATTGAACCACGGATGACAGTGTCCTAACCAGACTCATCCACAGCCTGACAGGGCCGTAGTCCTTCTTCAGCATCTTCTGGATGGATAGCAGGGCTGGGGATTGATCTTCTTGTTCAGCCATGTTCTCATCAGAGGGTTCCTCATCCGAAACTGATGAGGAAACGGCAACGGAGTGGGCAACGTCTGATTCGCTGAATCCGGTCGCACTGGTGGATGCGTGACTGAGCCGGACACAAGATCATGGTACTGCTGCACAGTCTGTGAACTGCCAACCATGGGGAAGCGAGGAAGTACAGCGACAACCCGAAACTGTCTAGACTGTCTGGGTAGTACAGACAACCCCTTATCGGGTTGCTGAGGTTGCCGCACTGCGTCACAACAAGTCACCTCTGCTGGTTGTTGAACGTCTTCCCAGTGACACACTGAACGTCCACAACCACCTCCGCGAGTAGCTTAACGTCAACGTGCGACTGGCAACCCACACTGGGTCGCACCGGTGGAGGAACCATCTCAACTGGCGGACGTGAGTAGGATACCTCAGCGTCAACAGGGCGTACAACCAACCGGTAGGAAGGTCGTTGGCAAGAAGGTTCTTCTCCGTAAAAAATCCTCTATCAAGGACTAAGCTTGGACTGCATGTCTTGCAACAAAGCCCAAGGTCTATGGGAGCAGGTGTGGCAACAGACGGGGTTAGCGACTGAAGCGGAACCATTTACCCTCCCTGGAAGCATGTTATGCTTAAATTAAAGTCCATAGGAGGCTAAGCAGCTTAAGGCTCCTCTCCAAATGACAGAGTCCTCAAGGGAATATCAGAAGGAGGGAGAACAGCACTTTCTCATCTACAGGAACCATATCCGAGAAAAGCTAGGTTCTCTCAGTGAGGGTTTCACTGGTGCAAAAGCAGCAGACCAGAAGGCAACGTTATGAAACTGCTTGACAGTCTGTGAACTGTCAAAAACTGAACTGTCAACCACAACAGGAGCGTGAGGACATACAGCACTGGTGTATAAGTAGCAGACCAGAAGGCAACGTCATGTAACTGTTTGACAGTCTGTGAGTTGGCAACAACCAAAGTTGTGTGGGGAAGCCTCAACTCCTGACTGACAAGTTAGCTGCGGGCGAGTGGCGGTAACCACAGTGTGTTGCGGAGGCTGACACACCGTGTCAAAACACGGCAGCTTATGGTAGCTCACGCACGGCAACGGAGTGCTCTGTGTGTGGGAGTCATCATACATCTGGCAGGGTTGACTGTGCATGGGTGGAGGAGCTCTCACAACAAGAGTGTGAGAGCAGGAAGCCATGCCGGGCGCACAACCGTGGGAGGAGTAGGCCCACGGGTGCATCGTCAACCTTCTCCGCAGTCGGAGTGTGGGAGCTGGCAACAACAAAAGCAGAGGGCTGGTGTGTGGGAGGGGCTGCGGTGGGTTGTGGAGCATGCTGTATGGTATGCGGAGCATGCTGTAAGGTATGCGGCGCATGCTGCATGGACTGCGGAGCATGCTGTAAGGTATGCGGCGCATGCTGCATGGGTTGCGGAGAATGCCGCATAGTGCTGGAACCCGGCAGCTCTACAGAACCTTCCCACTGCTGATGCGGTAGCTCACGCATGTTAACAGAAGGTGCAGCAAGAACATGCGTCTGGCAGGGTGGACTGCGCATCGGTGGTGGAGCTCTCACAGGTGGAGTGTGGGAGCAGGCAGCCGCAGTATCTGCTGAGCGCACAACCTCGGCGGGTTGTAGGTTAACAGGTGCATTGTCAACCTTCCAGCACGATACTCCTGCATGAAGGAGCAAGCTGAGACTGTATAGTCTGCAGCATGGACCACTAGGGTCTATGAAAGACAACAACAAACGGAGCTACTGTCCGTTGTGACTGAGGGTCTAAAACAGCTGGTGCGGCAACAGACGGAGTTACTGCCTGTTGCGGTACCACCTTGCCTCTCTTGGGAGGTGTGCAGTTGTCGTACTGCAGCGAGTCCGAACTGACCCAGTGGCTACACCTAGGCCGTTGGACTTGCGCGGAAGGGACCGACTTGCACTTAAAAGCTGCAAGATTTGGTCCATGGTTTCTGCGAGAAACCTCTTCCGCAGACGAGGAATAAATGGGCTCTCTCGTCTTTGTGTGGGTGGGGTGATCACGTCGGCAACGTGTGTAGATACACCCGAAACCACGGAGGGAAACGTTTGTTCGTCGATCAAGACCTGTGGAACCCATAAGTCCTTCGACATTACTTCTCCCCTGGGCTTGGGAGCTTGTAAGAGGTATCGGACAAGGTGAACAACTGGCACGAACAAACGAACCCTCGAACGCAACACTGTAACACTTTGCGCATATCACTTTATCACTTTTGATTTTCTGTTTGCACTTATTTCACTGAACTCGAAACTTTAAGTGATTTGTACCTGAAACACGCAATCCTATCCTTCATTAAAAGGTAGTAATTGCGAAAACAGTTTTACAATGTAACAGAAAAACATAATGAAAGATAAAGAATTCAGTGGCTGGAAAAGAGACTAAACACTAGATCAAATAAACTACGTTTAAAATCTCTCACCGCATAAAGCCTGGGAACAAGAATAAAACTCTAGAAACGTTTTACCTTCTTCCCCTATAGCGACTAGGGAGAAGAGTAAAAAACGAGAACAACGTTACCCGCTTGAACGAAACGTTTATTCTCCTCTCTCCCTCCGTCTCTATCTCTCTCTCTCTCTCTTGACTTAGAACCTGAGAGATGAGCCCAATTATATATCGTTAAAACATATTATTTGTTAAAGGAAAAAAACTGAAAGGTTTCCCAAATAAAAAGTTCCTTTATTAGAATTAAAACCATTTAAGCTAAGAAAGAATGAACGAAACGCTAGAATCGGTTTACTCTTACTGCAACGTGAAACCGTGAAATACTCTCTCTCTATCGTAACGATAGAGCGCATGTTGAACGTTCTGAACGTCAACAACTGCGGAGACTAAACTAAACGTTAGTTCATCTTTGAAAACAGTACGAGACTATCAAAGAAATTCTTTCAAAAACATTAAAATTAAAATAGCATAAATTCTTAACAGGAAATACGATATGACGGGCTCAATGTTAATTAACTTCGGTTCCAAGTAAGGACCGCCTACTATTAGGAAAGGTCGCATATAAACAAACATAAAATTTAAGTTTTATAAGTTTATAATAAATGGAAAGTTAATCGAAGAGGCCTATAAATGGCGGAGAGATATAAACTAAATCTATAACTTTGTTAAGCAAAATTACCAAAAACCTAAACACACTTCCGTCTAAGGGAAGGGTCGGTCATAAAAAGTGAAAGAGAGTCTATACTCTCTTCGTCACCAACACTTCCGTCTAAGGGAAGGGTCGGCCATTTAAAAGTGAAAGAGAGTCCATACTCTCTTCGTCACCATAATTAAATCTATCCAAAACGAGTTCAAGTTTTGAAATGAAGATAAAACCCCTGCATAGCGAAAGCTCAAAACTGGAAAAGTGTACTTCACCAAAAAGTTGTGAAAACAAATCCAGTTAGGGACGGCGTATTAGTAGGTCTTGCCGGTGGCACGACAGAGGAAAAATTGAGTTCTTGTTGACAAGAAGTACTTGAGTACCTACTCGCAGATGGCGCTGTTGTGTACACCCCCACCTGTATAGCGATCGCTGGCGTATCCCGACCGTAGATTTCTGTCGGGCAACAGAGTTGACAGCTACATGATCATCGGGTAAGTTTAATATTGAAAATTTTGGTATTTCTAAAACACAGTCTTAAAAATCAATGAAATTAGACAAAGTAAAAGCCGAATATAGAACATATAAAATAATGCTTAAGTTGGAAGCATTTATTGCTCTTACATATTATGACAATGAATCAAAATTAAGTCTGGTACTTTATGATTAAATTGTACGCAAGAAGGTTCTACTGTACGATGAAAAACAAGATTTTCAAGTGTAGACATTTGAATCAAATACGAGGCACTAATCTTACCTAAAGTTGTAATGCATTTCAGCGTACGGAGCCCTTCGACTTCTTCATTACTAAGGGTCCAAACTGCCGCCAGCGAATCAGATCCTGTGCTGATCAACGTCCATCCAGTTGAAGGGCTCGGCTGAATCCATCGCACTGAGGTAATCTCACCCTTGTGTCCTTTGGGTGGGTGATGCTCCAACAACATTGCTGTCCTGAAGTTGAAAGTCAAATCTTAGATCTACACCTGACTGAAATATATATAAACAGGGTCACTTTACTAACTCAATCTCTTAACCCTTTTACCCCCAGGCTCTTTGGAAATTTCCAACCTTTAACCCCCAGGGGGTTATTTTTTCCCCAGCACATTTTGGAGTATATTTTTTTTTAAATTGCTCTAACAGCCTGAATTTTTGTCATAGAGAGATCAGGTTAGTCTCATTCCCTTGGAAAATGCCTGAATTTTCTAAAAAAAAAAAAAAAAAAAAAAAAAAATATGACAAATTCGAAGATAATTTGTATTTTTCCTAACCATACAAACCTTAGCTATTTACAAAGGGTTATTACTTTTAGCGTAGCTGAAATGGCGAGCCATTAGAATTTAACGAGGGTGTATTACCCCCGCGCTAGTTAGCGGGGGGGTAGGGGAGTGGTAGCTAGCTACCCCTCCTCCCCCTCACACACAGGTGAATACTCACTTTCACTTAGAGGTAGGACTTGTCTTGGGGGACAGGGCTGGCGGGCAAATATGTGTAAATAGCTAAGGTTTGTATGGTTAGGAAAAATACAAATTATCTTCGAATTTGTCATTTGTTCCGTAACCGAAATACAAACCACGCTATTTACAAAGGGTGACTTATCCCTTAGGAAGGGTGGAAAGTCCCCAGCCATACTGGCTTTGGCTTTACCCGGGGACTCAGAATCCGAGTGAGTCGCACTCGAGAAAAGGAGTCCCTGCACCTCACAAGTTCCTTGCACCGCAAGGAACCATGTGGCCTACGTAAGCTTGTGTGTGAAGGAAGAAGTGTGACCCGTCCTAGGCAGTTGACCTGGAGTTCCAGAAGGAACTCTGGGTTAGGACGTTCCCAATACCACCTCGTCAGGGTATGGGGGACGCGACAGTATTGACTCAATACTCGGAACACAAGGAAGCATGGTTTACCTGCAGAGGTTCGAGGTCAGCTATGCAGAGACCAGGATGCTGCTTCCCCGTAGAGGGGATGATGAAGAAAGAAGTAAGGGCCAGACATACTTCTTTCGTTCATGCAGACTAAAACCTGATAACAATGCCCTCAACCTTCTGCTACCTGTCCAAAAAGGAGCCTGAGGTTAGACCAGCTGTTGTGTAGCCACCACAGAGCGATAGAAAACGTATCGAGACTCCTGTGGGTCACGCCCTGCAGGAAGCGGGCTGCGAAGGTCATCAGACGCTTCCAGACTCCAGCTTGTAGCACCTGCGTCACAGAGTAGTATTACTCGAAGGCGAGGGACGTTGCGATGTATCCAACATCGTGCTGTAGGGCGACGTGACGGGGGAGGGTCTGAAGACAGGTCGAGATGAATGTCCTTGAGTCCGGGCTGAAGAGGTATACTGGTGACTCTCCCCCCATGTCCTCCTTGTGTTCCCAAATCGGCTGCAACTGAGGCCAAACTGCAGCTGTTCCCAGCGCTAACCTCTCGATTCCTGTACTGGCAAGAAAGAGAAGGTCTTGGGACATCAGACACAGAATGGAGACTCAAAATCTTGAATGAATCGGACCGAAGGGTCGGGACCCTCAGATTCTGAGTCTAGCCAACAACTCAGGAGCGAGCCTGAATGTTGCCTTCCCCTCTTCCTTAGAAAGGGGGGGGAGTAGTAAGAGACCAAGAAGATTGCTTACACATTGGCCGTGGCCAGAGTGAGCAGAAGACCCAAGGCGGAATACAATCCGAGGCCTGTCATAAAAGGGTCTTGAGAAGATCTCTTAAAGGACTAAAAGTCCGAGCCATGCTCCAAGTTGGAGGTCTTCCTCCGACTAGGGCAGGGACGATCGTAGCTTCGCATGAGCGAGGATAGATCCAGCGGGCAGGAAAAAGTTATTCCTTTAAGCCTGAAGGTCAGGGAAAGGCTGAGCGACAGGCTTCATTGCCAAGAGCGGAAAGGAGTTTCCTCCCGCCGAAAGGCAATAAGACCGTTATTGCTGGAGAAGAGGCCTCACGG
The DNA here is from genome assembly GCF_036898095.1 of Palaemon carinicauda. Lineage (NCBI taxonomy): Eukaryota > Metazoa > Arthropoda > Malacostraca > Decapoda > Palaemonidae > Palaemon > Palaemon carinicauda. The sequence continues at coordinate 57,788,457 of NC_090767.1, read as the reverse complement.
GAAGAGGTATATCTCCCACGGCACCAACCACCTTAGACTCTTCACTTTGCCTGGGAGATCCCTGTGGATGACTATCGCAGATGACGCGACCTCCGTACCGCGACTGTAGCGGGTTGTCTCTTCTAGAGGAGGAAGCGTAGTGTCTCCAGGCATGAAGCTGAAGCGACGTCCCGGTTCGGGAGAGATGTCGCAGTGTGGTTGCTTGAGTAGTCTGCGCCGTGGGAGAAGCTCTCCCGGGAGTTCCGTCAGGGGAAGCAGAGGGTCCAGAAACCGTTCTGCGCATAGTCCCAGTGGAGCTCTCCCATTGAAAGGTTGACAGACAACCTGGTTTTGTTGAGACCCATTGTCCGCAGACAAAAAGGAGGGAAGACGCAGGCGTCGAAGTTGTCCCACCATCACCGGAATGCATCTTGCCAGAGTCTCGGGGTCTGAGACTGGGGGGAAAACTAGCGGAAGCTTGAGGTTCCAAGCTGTCGCGATCAGGTCCCCCAGACCAGCACTTGCTGGTTACCCAAGGTCAAAGACCCTTAGGTACACTCTCTCTATGAGGCTCTGCTCGGATAGTCTGAGAGAAACATTCCCCTGCCTGGAATGAGAGAGCCGATGGTGGAATTGAGAGAATCTCAATCATCCCGGTATCTCTACTGCAAGATGTGAAGGTGTGAAAATGCGTCCCCTGCTGGTTAGCATGAAGTCGACACGCAACGGGGCGACTTGGCAGGAGCGGTAGGATCTGAAGAGGGGCCAGACTAAGGCCCTTAAGCCTGCCTGAATGATGGAGAGGTATCCTTCAGGTCTTGACCATAGGCCTGGACCGGAACATGCCCCCCCCCCTTTCCTTTGACGAGTCCGAGAACCGCATCAAGAATGTGGGGAAAGGACGAGAATATCCTCTACCATCAAGAGGCTCCATAGGTCAACACCCATTGCAGGTTTAATAGTTCCGCTGGTCCCATAGGGCCAGGGAGTCCGGTTAAACATTGCCTGAAGCCACCGGAACTTGGATCGCCCCACATGGAACTTATCCTGAGGCGACCGTTCGGACTATAAACGGGTCAATGAGGAAAGAAGAACTAGGAAACGTTCCAAGGTAGGGCTGAAAACTCTGCTTGACTGAGAACAGGTACTGCGAGTCTCCTCAGTCTTGCCACAGTCAACCGAAAGGAAGGCTCGGAGGATGTGGTAACAGAATCTGGCGTCCCCAGGTGGTCACCCATCCAAGTACCGACGTTGCTTAACCTCGCTGGACGGACGAGAAGCGGGGTTTCCAACGTGGTAAGGCGGTTGACTCAATATCATGGCCAGATACTCCAGATGTTGAGGCAGAGGAAGAGAAGGCTCCAAGCAAAATACCATGAGCCCACACTCATGGTCAGCATTCGGAAGCTTTTCCCGGCGCTGAAGAAGGTCGAAACCCGAGCCTACCGGAGTTGACCAGCCCTCCAAACAGCAGAGGAGGCGGAAGTCTGCACCTGAGCGGCCAAGAGGAAGGCAGGGAGAGTTCTCTGGGGAAACAAACCTGCTATGCCACGGCGGGATAGCCACACTGCATCATAAGCAGGAATACTTGCAGTTTAGGCTGAATTCGACGAGCACCCTGGAAGATGGATGGAATGGAAACTGAAAGTACCCGTCCTTCCGATCCAGGGTTAAAGGAGTCCTGTCGCCTCGTTACCAGTCTGATCGATTCTGCTGGTCTACGCTGGCCAAAGTTTGTTCGACAAACTTGATCAGGGCTGAGAGGTCGACTATGGACATCCCCTCTCAGATCCTTCCTTACAAGAAAGGATCGACTGAGGGGGCCGGGGGTGAAGCCGTCGATGATCCTAAGGAAGACCTTCGCCTAAGGTATGGATCATTCTGCCCAACCGGGCAACTCTGCTGATGCTATGGCATAGAGGTTCAGAGACACTGAATTCGCTGACAGAGACGGCAGGCGCGATATCCTTGGCTACTCACAGAGATTGTGCGGGAATGGGCATCGGGAAGCTGTCATTCGGATGAGTAACCTTAAGCATCCTCCCAGCGAAAAAACCTGCAATCCTAGAGTTCGTGAACTCCTTTTAGGACTATGCCCCCCCGGGGGAGTCTCCCGTGCCATCTGTTCCTGACAGGAGGAAACTGCAATTGGACACCTTGTCCCAGTTGTCGTAGCCGATAACTTAGGCCGACGTGGTTGAAAGAAAAGGGAGCTGGAGCCCTGCAGAGTCTGGAAGAAAGCGCCTTGGAGGAGTGAAACCGGAAGTCGATTTACTCCGCACAGCAGATGTTTAAGTCTCTGTCCTTGGGCAAAGACAAAACTCTTCTCAAGGATGGAAGGGTGTCTGAGGTCGTTGACCTCCACAGATGAGACACCCGAAGGAAGCCTTCAGTCAGTGCGTCCAGATGGTACAACATCGAGCTTGTCCGCAAGTAGATACTTAACGACGAAAGGCCAAGGTGCCTGAGCTCGAGAGGAGGAAAGTACCCTTGATCTTCCTGTAGCTTCCTTGAACCAAACCTCGGGCCGTAACCGAGGAGGGATAGAACCTGGTAAGCTCCCAGAGGAAGAGGTAAGCAGTCACCCCTTGTCCGATGGAGAAATCTTCAACGGAAAGCCCCCCCGCCAAAAATCCTTCCAGGGCGGGAGAAGGAGAGAGTACTCGTGCAGGAGAGGGGACCCTCGAGACCGACCTCTTGGGAACCAACTTCGCCCTGGGGGAAGTCACCACGAAGTCCACTCCTCTCTTTCTCTTCAGCGTAGGAGAGACAGCCGCTGGTTTGTTACCCTGGCCGGTGAGTGCTGGTTTCATAACCCTCATTAACGCCCGTGCCAGCGGATCAAACCATGTCTGCTGCTCCAAGGACACAGAGTCCGAAATCCTCGCTAAGGTGAAAGGGATCGGGCGATCCTTTGGAGAGGACACGACGGTTCCTGCCTGAAAAGAAGGTGGGAAGAATGCTGTACTGACCTGTCTTCGTCCTGCACTACCAACCTGTGCTTGGATGGAGGTGATCCCAAGTGCCGCCTAGGAGCACGCGTCCCTGCTGCTACCACCGGCTGTGGAATTCGCCGCGAACTATGGTCGCGCGAGGGCGAACGGTCGCGCAAAGGCGAATGGTCGCGCGGGCGCACAGGCGAGTGGTCGCGCGGGCGCGCAGGCGAGCGGTCGCGCGGGCGCGCAGGCGAGCGATCGCGCGGGCGCGCAGGCGAGCGATCGCGCGGGCGCGCAGGCGAGCGATCGCGCGGGCGCGCAGGCGAGCGATCGCGCGGGCGCGCAGGCGAGCGATCGCGCGGGCGCGCAGGCGAATGGGCGTGACGGCGAGGGATCGTGCTGCCGCGTAGGTGAAGAAGATCGCTGGCGGTAAGCGATGGCGAGCAGCATGTGTAGGTGAATGATCGCGTGATAGGGTGCGATGGTGATCAGCATCCGCAAGAGGGCGAGCGTTCAGGGTTGTGCGATGAGGAGCAGCATGCGTAAGCGGGCAATCGTGCAGGGTTGTGCGATGGCGAGCAGCATGCGCAGGTGAATGATCGCGTGAAAGGGTGCGATGGTGATCAGCATCTGCAGGAGGGCGATCGTTCAGGGTTGTGCGATGAGGAGCAGCATGCGTAAGCGGGCAATCGTTCAGGGTTGTGCGATGGCGAGCAGCATGCGCAGGTGAATGATCGCGTGAAAGGGTGCGATGGTGATCAGCATCCGCAAGAGGGCGATCGTTCAGGGTTGTGCGATGAGGAGCAGCATGCGTAAGCGGGCAATCGTTCAGGGTTGTGCGATGGCGATCAGCATCCGCAGTTGAGGGTCGCGCGATGGCGATCAGCATCCGCAGTTGAGGGTCGCGCGATGGCGATCAGCATCCGCAGTTGAGGGTCGCGCGATGGCGATCAGTATCTGCAGTTGAGGGTCGCGCGATGGCGATCAGCATCCGCAGTTGAGGGTCGCGCGATGGCGATCAGCATCCGCAGTTGAGGGTCGCGCGATGGCGATCAGCATCTGCAGTTGAGGGTCGCGCGATGGCGATCAGCATCCGCAGTTGAGCTAGTAGCTGGCGAACCATGTTCCTTCAGAAGTGTTGGAGAACGTTGGCGTGCCAGCTGTAACACACGTGGGCGATCCGGAGATCGCTGGCGAGCTGATGATCGCTGACGAGCTGACGATTGCTGGCGAGCTGATGATCGCTGACGAGCTGATGATCGCTGACGAGCAGAAGGCTACGCGTGGAAGCCTGCGCAAAGAAGAGTCCTTGACCCCGACCTGAACCGAAGTTCTAGATCGCGAGGGCGAACGTGGGCGCACAGGGCACGTAACAGGAACCGCAGGGAAGATCATCTTGAAAGCGCTGACGAACAGGGAGCGCTGACGAACAGAAGGGCGCGCAGGGAAACCCTGACACGCAAGGGAAGAACCCCCGTGGGGGCAACCCTTTGCCCCGAAGGGATCGTTGTCCGCCGGGAGACTGATGTCCGTCGGAAGACCGCTGTCCGTCGGGAAGACCGTTGTCCGTCGGGAAGACCGTTGCCCGTCGGGAAGACCGTTGCCCGTCGGGAGACGAGATTAGACTGCTGTCCATCTGCACCAAGACGGAAGATCGAGAAAAAGAAGTTGTAGGCTGCAAACGGAGATTCAAAAAGGCGCCTCAAGCACCCTTATAGGGAGATGAGAGGCCCTTACGACGAGGCGGACGGAGGGCCTTACGGCGAGGGAGGCCAACAGCAACAGCAACAGAAGAAACCTCCGAAGAGGAGTCTCTATGAGTGTACTCTCTCGCGAACGACAGAGAAACACTTCGTGGAAGAGACTGGTCAGCCAGTGACCTAAAAGGGGCAATCCTCCGAAGAGGAGCCCCTGCAGTTGCCCAGCCCCTTGAGCGAAACTGCAGGTGCGACCGCTCAGCACCAAGAGCATAGTCGCACGAAAAAAAGGCAAGAGAAGAACCCCCCAAAAGAGGAAAAGCTCAAGCCTGGACAGGAAAAAAAAACTTCCCTCGGAAGGAAAGTTATCCGCCCAAGGAGGCAAGCCTCCTGACTGTTCTAAAATGAACTGGAGAGCTGTCCGTCGACACGGGAGTACTACCAGTAGAAGGAGACACGCCCCTGACGACAATACAAGGGGGGAGGCAGCAACAGCCGAATCCCCAGGACTCAACCAGACAGCTCACACCGTTGCTATATTACAGAAACGAACTAGATCGGTAACTGTAAAAAAATAAAACAAATAATATTAGTACACATTCATTCCCCCGGGAAGGCTCCGAAGAGGAATCCCGAGGAAAAGGAACAAGAATTACACAACAGGCACGTGCCCTCACAACCACTTACACTCGCGGAAGGAGAGCTGTAACCAAAACAGAATTATAACAATTATAATTATGTAACTATGTAATTATGTAATTTAAAAAAAAAAAAGAATGAATACTAAAGAAAAAAAAAAACGAAAACCCCGAAAGGAATCGTTCTACAAGCTGAAAAATTAACAACTACAATTAGATTCATAAACTAATTGAGACAAAATGTACGGCGTAGCAACCCCACCCACACGGGAAGGAAGCTACAAGGGCGTAGTAAAACATAGTAAAAGGGTGAACGACCTCAAGAGAGAGAGAGAGAGAAAGACCGAAGTCAAACTCGATCGCAACCCATAAAATTAGGCCGTGGTGGCCTAACTGCCGAGGCCTCCACGTAGATATCGTACACTACACACACACATCTGAAAAGGAAACTTACTTATTTCTATACTCAAATATATATACAAACATGAAAACATGTTTACATATATATTGAGTAAAAGAAAAGTAAGCGATTAAGTAAAGACAAAACAGACAATGGCTGCCAAGCGAGGACCAAGACAGAGACGTCTGTCACAGTCCGAGCCAAAAGTGAAAGTGAGTATTCACCTGTGTGTGAGGGGGAGGAGGGGTAGCTAGCTACCACTCCCCTACCCCCCCGCTAACTAGCGCGGGGGTAATACACCCTCGTTAAATTCTAATGGCTCGCCATTTCAGCTACGCTAAAAGTAATAACCCTTTGTAAATAGCGTGGTTTGTATTTCGGTTACGGAACAAATAAAAAATATGAAAAAATAATTTTTTATAGCATTTTTTTGCAAGGACGTACTGGTACGTCCATGGGGGTAAAGGGATGAGTTTTGTGAAACGTACCAGTACGTCCTTTGGGGGTAAAAGGGTTAAGTCCATGTTCAGTATGGAACATTTATTCCTGAAATTCTAAAAAAAAAAAAAAAAAAAAAAAGTTAAAACAAAATTACTAATAAAATCCTGGTGTGTATAACAATCATCTGAAGTACTGTATCAACCGTACGACTAGAAATATGTCTGTATGCTTTAATAATGCATTGAAGCAGGATTCATTGAAACAGAATAATACACAGATACAAAATGGAAATAAAATCTATGACAAAACTAACAAATACCCAAATCCTCTTAGGTTAATATATAGTATCTGCTACAAGGCCTACTAGGGTATGCTTCCATGAAATGACTCAGACAAGAGTGCAAAAACTTGGCCTTTGCAAGTCGTCTTATTAACCCTTCTACCCCCAGGTTATTTGGAAATTTCCAACCCTTAACCCCCAGGGGGTTATTTTTTTCCCAGCACATTTTGCAGTATATTTTTTTTAAATTGCTCTAACAGCCTTAATTTTTGTCATAGAGAGGTCAGGTTGGTCTCATTCTCTTTGGAAATGCCTGAATTTTCTCAAAAAATTATCAAAAATATGAAAAAAAAAATGGTATTTTTTGCAAGGACGTACCGGTACGTCCATGGCGGTAAAGGGATGGCTTTTGTGAAACGTACCAGTACGTCCTTTGGGGGTAAAAGGGTTAATGAGAAGAAAAGATGAAGTTGTCCGTTGTCAAGAAGATGCTATCCAAAGACTCCAACTTGGGTGACTGGAAATAATGTAAGTAGAGTCAAGCTATATTTGTTTCTGTTAGTATTTATCATGGGAAGATTGTCATTCGTTGCGAGAAGTGTAAACTTTCTTATTACTTGTAAAATATTTTTCTTTTACAAAATATGAGTGAAACGGGTACGAATCAAACACAGGATAGGCTAAGAATATGGCAGTCTAAGGGGGGGGGGGGATTGCACAGTGCCATTAGCACCCCAGTTAAGTAGGGTTGAGTTAGGTTAGGTGGTGGTATTACGTAATGGATTTCAGGATCAACGGACACAGCTTTTTTGTAGTACAGGGGTCAGGGTCATGTCTTACGAAATGCTAGAAAATAGAAAGAAATGTCCATTTTCTATGAACGCTGGAGGACCTGGCCGCTGATCTACATAGGCTCCAACAAATACCACAATGGAAGAAATCACACAGGAGCATCATAAAATTCTCGGTAATAGTTTACAACACCACGCTCTCCATTTACTCCGAAATAATGCAATCCTGCAGTTTTCATCTTCTTGCACAGTAATTAGGTGGTTATTTAAATTCTGGGAAAGCAATAATTAGCAAGATATGTTGAGGAAGGGGGAAGGGGTTATAAAAAGAAAATAGCTCGGTTTCCTCACTAATCGACTCTCAACTGACATGTCAACAAAGTCAATGAAACGGGATTCGTGATGCCAGCGTACATAAACATTAGTTCGTGATGCCAGCGTACATTTGATATACTGTATATTCAAGATATACTTAATAAAAAATTGAGTGATTACTCAAGTGTCACTATTTGTAAATTGCATATTTTATGGACACTTTTGAGTAATTAATCCATTTTTAACTAAGCATATTTTGAATATACGTTAATTACTATAGGAAATCATATATTTTCTGTGCGAAAATCGAACCCTGTAATACAATACAAATTTACCAAATACTGTTCACTGAACAGACATGTGATCAGCACTTGTCCAATATACACATTGTAAACACGGGATAGGAAATATCCCTTTGATTTCATAAAAAAGCCTGAAGGATCCTTTACAAGGGCAGACAGGGTCAGGAAATCAGCCCAAAATGAGATGGAAATTCAAATTGTCTGGGCTACGAAGCCGCCAGCCAGATTGCAATGGCTACAGCTTACAGCCTATAAATATCTATTATGACTTGATAGACCGTTCTCTAAACCTACCTTAGGATCAAATAGGAATATTCCCGTATCGGCGGCATAAGCAACTGTGTCCTCGGCCCAGGAAATACAGGAAATACACCTGGGTGTTTGATTAACACAGGCCGCCATAATCAGGCTACACTCTCTATGGTAACCCCGTGACGTCACAAATGTCAACAACGCAGTCAGCTGATGTCGAACAAGTAACCAGCATACAAACAAAAGTAAATTATAATTATATGGCTTTTAAAATTAGCGATAACTATACATTTTATCTCTAAATCATTATTAATTAATTTAGTTTATTCTTATAATATTAAAATACTTCTTGGTTATATAATTATGTAGAATTTATCAACTGCATGATGACTTTTCTATACGCTTAAGACTAAAAGCTGTCTTGGAATCCTCCTTTAGTAAAATGTAAACAACTGATCTAATATCTACCTAGATTGCTTCATCAATGTGTATTTTATTATTATTACTATTATTATTATTATTATTATTATTATTATTATTATTATTATTATTATTATTATTATTAGATAAGCTACAACATTAGATGGAAAAGCAGGATGATATAAGCCCAAGGACTCCAACAGAGAGAAAATAGCTCAGTGAGGAAAGGTATTAAACTACAAGAGAAGTAATGAACATATTATTATTATTATTATTATCATTATCATCATCATTATGTCATAAATGATGACTGCTATAGCAGAAGGAAGGCTAAGGTTCGTGAAAGAGATAGAAGAGGGAATACACTGGAACCTTGATTCTGTTCTGTTGAAGATTGCCTGGACCTTTTGGCCAGACACGGGCTTTTGCAATCTTGCAGCCCGTAGGTGTTTGGATAGGATATGTTGGGATAGGTAGTTGGGTGGGGGATATTCTGCAACATTTATTTTAGGATGTTGGGATAGTTTTTGGGTGGTGATGGGATGTTTGAAAAGGAGTGATTGACTGTGGAATATCGTTCTATAAGCCCACTGGCTCCAGTCTGAGTTGGAGAGAGAAAGGGTTATAGTAGCAAGCCCCGATAAGTAGGAGAGCTCGGGAAGGAGTTGAAAGTTTGTAGTCAGAGAAGTTGATATAGGTGAAGTGAGAGACTTCATAGTGGTTTAAGCTTAAGTGTGAGATAGAGGGCTAGTGTGAGGATTCAGCTGAGTAGGAGAGAGCTCAAGAGGAGGAGTTGTAGCGGTTTTAGTGGTAGAGATAGGGTGGAATATAAAATTCCTGTACCTGTAATAACAAAAAAAAAGGAGAAATAAAAAAAAACGTAAAAATAAAGATTATTTTTGAGACAACCAAAGGGAGATGAAGGCGTAGAAGGCAACACAGGCCGCAGTGCGACAACGGGTTGCCATCTGAAGAGAGAAAAAATGTGTTGGAGGTCAAAAAGACCCCCCCCCCTCCCGATCCCTGCCCCACCCCCTGACCGACAACACAGGCCACTGTGCGATAACCGGCTGCCAGCCAAGAGGAGGGGAAGATGTGCTGGAGGTAAAAAAGGACCGCAGACGACCCCGGCCACGCCCCCAGACAGGCAACTCAGGCCGCTTGTGCGACAACGGGCTGCCAGTCGAGAGGAGAGAAAGATAAGGCCGCAGCGGCCTGCAATCCCCCAGCTCCCAGCACAGAATTGTAGAGAGGATAAGGTTTCTCCTTTAATTGCCGCTTGGATTTTACGTTGACTTTGTTGCAACGTTATCTCGGTGGAGGGTAACTCCGGAGAAAGGCTGAGAGGGTATTGTGATTGTCAATGATATGCTTGACAATTTCTGTTGCAGTAGCAGGAGTATTGGGATTAAGATCCTGCCGAAGTATGCTTGTTTCCTGACATTGCTGTAGATAGTGCTGTAAAGGTTCTTCTGTGTCCTGATTACAGTACTTGCATGGTCTGATTGGTCTATGCTGTGCTGCAGGGTCTTGGCCATTATCTAAGATGATTTGCCAGTTGCATAGATATCCCAGTCGTAGTCTGCAAATAATTACTACGTCCTGGCGAGGTGTTTGTCTTGCAATTGGGTGTGGTAGTATGTTTGTAGCTTCAATGTACCACTTTGCAGATCTTGACCCATCAAGGAAGGCTCTTCTAACTTCACTAGTCTTTTGAATGTTGCAGTAGGTAGCCATTTTATTTTGAATGGTTTTTAATGACTGTTGCAGAGTGATGCTGATAGTTTGGCACATTAAGGCCGAGTTAGCTAGGTGGTCAGCCTCGTCGTTGCCAGAGATTCCTGTATGACTTGGTATACAGTTCAAGGTGACTTGCCTGTTGTTTCTTTGGTGGAGCAGGGGTAAGAATTTAATTGCAGTGATAAGGTGCACATTCTCTGTGGGTTCCTTGTTGCTGAGGGCCATCGTAGCTCCTCTGGAATCTGTATGGATCGTTGTGTTCCCGTTTTGTTGATTGGCAGAGTGTTCTAGGGCTTTTGTAATGGCCACTAGTTCAGTTTGCAATGTGGAGGCATGGTTGGAAAGTCTCCAGTTTGCTTTATACCCTGATGTAGAGATAACTGCAGCCGCGGCTGCAGGGATTGCACGGTCAACTGATCCATCTGTGTAGTAGGTATGAGGCGCAGGAGTGTTCCTGATTGCATTTCTTGCAGCTGCATTGAGTTGCTCTGGCGTGCAGAGAGCCTTGCTTGCTGCTGGTAGGATAGTGAAGTTGTATTTGATGGGATCACATGCCCAGGGAGCAGGAGGGATGTAGCCCTCATACATTTGTTGTCCCTTGATTTTGTGAGCCTCGTTTTGCATCTGCATTCTTCTGAGTGTATCCAGTAGTTTCTTTGCATGGGAGCTGGGCGGATCAAGTTCTTCAGCAAGAGGTAGAAGCCTTTTTATTTCATCGTTGAGTGGGCTTTTTCTATCTGCGATGATTGACTTGAATATAATGCTGCTATTCCTTATGTCAATTCTGGCTGACAGAGAGATTAGGTTAGTTTCTGCTCTGAGTAGGCAGAGTCTTGTCCACATTGGAGAGCCACTGATGAGTCTCATGGCATTGTTTTGGACTACTTCTAATGATGCTTTTTGAGTGTCGGTCAATGCAGTAAGTGTGGGTGCTGCATAATCAATGTGGGATCGAATTGCTTGTAGGTAAAACAGCCTTAGGAGGTTGTTAGATACTCCTTGTTTAAGGGAGGTCATGCGTTTCATGGCTGATAGACGGATTTTTGTCTTCTCTCTGAGGTAGGTTACTTCATTAGCTGCTGACAGGGTTTTGCTAATGATTACCCCGAGGTGCATGAATTGACTCACCCATTCGATGTCCTCACCTCTCAGTGTGAAGTTTTGAGGGTTTTGCGAGCGTTTTATAGCCATTGCTTTGGTTTTGTTGGTATTGATCTTTAGGCCAAGATCATTGCATTTGGCTTGGATCATGTCCAGAGCTTTTTGAGTGATATTTCTGACATGAGCTTTGTTTGGGCATACTATGCATATGTCATCTGCATATATGAATATCTCCACTCCTTTTGGGAGTTTTAGAGTGGCTAAGTTCTCCATCAGTAGATTGAACAGGTAGGGGCTGAGTATGCCTCCTTGTGGTGTTCCGTTTTCTAAGAGGATGAACTCAGTGGTTTTTCCTTGGAAAGTGACTCTGGCCTCTCCATTTTGTGTGTAGTTTCGAGTCCAGGCCAGTAAGTGTCCTTTCACTCTTTTTCAAGAAGTGTGAAGAGTATAGCTGGTGAGCTAGCTAGCTCAAAGGCTTTCTCGAGATCAAGGAATATGACAAAAGCTTTTTTGTCATTAATTGTTGAGAGGACATCTGTGATGCATTCTTGAGTGCCTATGCCATTTCTGTAGGCATATAGGCGATGATGTAGTTGGCCTATTTTCCACTGCAGTCTGTTGAGTACCATTCTCTCAGCTACTTTTTCTATGCAGCTTATCAAAGCTATAGGTCGGTAGGTATTTGGCTCCTTAGGTTTTGGGATAGGTTTGGTGTCCTGCTGGTTCCATGTGGTTGGACGTAGTCTCTCCGTGTGTGTCCTGTTTATCAGATGCAGGTAGACCAATTTAGCATGGTTTCCCATGTTCCTCAGCATGCTGTATGTGATGAGATCGGCTCTAGAGGCAGTGTCCTTCCTGCCTTTTGATAGGGCCATATTTAGTTCCTCCATGTTATAGGGGTGATCAGTGTCATCTACCATGTTGCAGGCGGCTTCTATGATGTTGTTCCTGATTGGGAGCAGAGTTCTCTGCCTGTTGATGGTTGGCAGAGGTAGATTGATGCTTTTTGTTCTTTCTGCAAAGTTTTTAGTAATCCTCTTGGCTTCAGCTAATGGGTCTGGGTGTATTGTATTTCCCAGAGACTTGGTTAAACCAGCCCCATATTTTGGCTAGGGATGTTCTGAAGTTGACCTCGTTGCACCATGAGTACCATTTGTCTAGTTTTACTTCCAGTGATACTTGTACAGAATGCTTGATGAACTCTACAAGTAGATTATGTAGTTCATCTGTTCTGTGTCTCCTGAGGAGTTTCCTGGTCATGTTTATTCTGGCATTCATTTCTTTGATGCTGCTGTTATAGTACCAGGCGTCAGCACGTTTCTTCTCAGAGTACTTTTTTTGTGGCATGGATACACACTGTCTGCTACCTCTAGTTGTTTGCTGAAGTCGGTAGATAGGGTGGAGATATCATTGTGCGGATGTTTGATATATTCCAGAGCCCACTCTGTCATGGCTGTTTTGAATTTTTCCCAGTTAGCAAACTCTGGGTTCCACCTTTTTGGGGGTGGAGGAGGAGGTGGGTATTTCTGCAAATCGAGTGTTACTTCAATGGCAAAGTGATCACTGATTAGTACAGGATGTGGTTGCCATTTAGCTCCTCTTTGTATGGCACTGGATAAGAAGGTGAGATCTAGGCGACCTCCTTTTAGATGGGTGGCTTCTGTGACGTTGTTGAGCAGTGCTACATCAGGATATTCTTGCAGTAGGGCATGCAAGTGTCTGCCAGTTTGATTTGTTTCTGATATGGAGTTCAGGAACTGATGATGAGCGTTAAAGTCGCCTGCAATAATTGAGTCTTCGTTGGAGGCTTCTGCAAAGAGTGCCTCGGCATCAATATTTTTTGCTGGGGATTTGTATATGTTGTGGACTGTTAGCGTCGTGGCTAAGAGAGATATCTGGACACTAAGAGTCTCTGCCTCGGTCCCACAGTCTATGCTTGGTAGTAGTTTGGAGGGGATGCTGCTTTTAATGAGGGTAGTCAGTCCTCTTGTCGTTGGTGATTGATACGTTGTGTATACTTTGTATCCTGAGGATGTGAATGGTATGTTCTCATTAAGCAGAGTTTCTTGCAGTATGATAATGTCAGGGTTCTACACTGAAGTTTGAGATTGAAGAAATGCAAGCTTGTTTCGAAGTTCACAAATACTCCATTGGAGCACTTTTACTTGGGTGTTTTGGTTGTTGCAAGTGGTTGTATGAGGTCCATTTGCAGTAGGAACTATGAAGGGAATTGAGCTCCTAGTTCCTTGGCGGTGTTGTCGAACACAAAGTCATCCAATGACTCCTGAGTGAATTTGATTTTGCGGGATCGCAAGAAGTTACGAAGGATGTTGCTGATGGCTGCCAGCAGAGGATCCATGGGACAAGCAGAGAGGTCGTACTCACTGCTGTCAATGTTTAAAGGATGTTTGGAGGGGCGTGAGGCGCTAGATTTGCTTGTGGCAGTGGAAGGTAGGTTAGGGAATTCTCTTAGGGAGTGGGAAATGTTGGGTGTGTGAGTGGTTGGTGCAGAGGAGGATGGGTTGGGTTCTGGTTGTTTGGGCTGGGTGACGTTAGGAGAATTGGTTGGAGAGGTAAGTCTTAAAGGTGAGGGAGTGCGAGGAGTATGGGTTGGGGATCTTTTTTCTTTGGAAGGAGGTTTAGGAGGACGTTGAGGTTTAGGTGCTGGGGGGGAGGGGTTGGTGGAGAGGAAGGTTCAGGAATGGCATGTCTGGAAGGGTTAGGATTTTGTTGGGAGGTGTAGAGTTTTGTTTAGTTGGAGGTGGCTGCGTTCGACGCTGTTGACGTGGATGGAGGTTGTAGAGCCGGTCTGCTCCCTGGCGGTCTGCAATTCTCTGAAGTCTGTGTGGGCATCTATCATGTCAAGCATGATGGGATCCTCCACAGTTAGGGCAGCAGGCGATGGTTTTGTGCCCTGCTTTATGCCTGGCAATACAGTAGGCGGTGGGGTGCTGTCTGCTGCTGCAGACCCCACAGATCTCCGGACCTTCGCAGCGGAATTTGTGGTGTCCAAACTTCTGACACCGGAAGCATCGAAGTGGCTCCTTGATGTACTCTTCGGTGCGGAAGGTGCCCCCCAAAGGCCGAAGGATAGGTGAGGAGGGCGAGCTCCCTTGTGGACAGCCTCCAATTTGTGGGATCTACCTCCGGCCTTTCCCCTCACATCTCTTGACAGTGATGATGGAGGGATGTTGGAGCACTGGTTCCAGTGGAAGGTCGAGGTCATAGACAACGATGATGGTGGTGGGTCTCTCGTTGATGTCCAATTTTAGGACGTTTTCCTGTTGCTCTAGGTAGGTCTTTGTCTGCTCATCTTTGGCTGTTATGACCAGTTGTCCCTTGCGATTGGGACGTAGGGTCATGTTGAGGCGAGGATTGCTGGCTTCCATGGCAACTATGGCAGCGTAGGATGTTATGCTGGGTCCTGGAGTAAGCCTAAACTCGGAGTCTCCAGTTGCTGCTATTTGCGAAGGTGGGTCTCGAGAGGGGGTATTCTCAGTCTCAGCTTCTTCTTGGGTCGCTGGTGGGTGGTCCCTCGAAGTTCCAGGGACTGGTTCCGTTGCAAGTGATTGAGGGTGCTTTGCATGGCTCCTCAAAGTAAGGCCTCTTGGTTTCTTGATCCTGCCCTTCTCCACTCTTGTTCGAGGGGAGGAGGTGGGGATGGGGGATGAACCCCTTCCTGCCATTGCAGAACTCGGTGGTGGTCTTCAGCTGTCGAACGATGTATACTGCAGGTGTCGTCTCAATGAAGAAAATTAAAGAAAAGTAAAATCAAGACTAAGTTAAGTCTTGAAAAATCGCGAACACTGAAATAACTCTAAGGGAAATGCACTGAAAATTTCAGTTACTCGCTGGTTAAAGTCGATCCTTTCACTAGCTTGTAGGATCACCTACCAGGTACCTACTTCCAACTATTATCCTGAACTGCATTTCTGTCTCTCTCATTCTAACGTTAATATTTTCACTTTTTCCGTTAATTCTTGTATTCTCATTTATGCTAATAACAAAAATGCTGACTTACCAATAGAAGACGCTGTTGTATCAATAGAAGACGCTGTTACACTTGATAGTCCTTGGCTCTCTCTGTTTAGATTCCTTGTCTAGTGACGTCATCCAAAACAAATTGTCTGTGTGAAGATCTTAAACTACTTCCTTAGACGTTTCAAAGTTTTATTTATATTAAGTGTGCGATTATTTTAATCGGTTTAGTGAAGTGAATTTATCAATGAGACTTCATTCATTCATTGGTGAGTAGTTTTGGGATATATTTGACTTAGTAAAATGTGTTAAAACAATGTTTTTGGATGTATATGTGATGTGGGCTTTCTTAGGATAGCCTATGATGTTACTGAAAATGGTTTTAGGCTACGGAATAATTACATATATAAACTTAACATTTGTCAACAAAGTATTAGATCATGACCTCTTAATTAAATTGGTTTTGTTCCTCTGATTTCCAGTTTAACTTTGTATTCTGAAATTAGTGAGTTTTGAAATAAGAAAAAGGTTTTGTTAATGTTTGCCACACTCCAGATGACCAACACATGATGCACTAGGTTAGGTTAGGAAGGAAAGGAGTTCTTTTGATGTTTGGTATTGCTAGGATAAGTGTAAAGCGTTGAAAGGACAATGGCTGAATGATTAGTTCCAGTAATTATCTCTTTGAAAAAGGATTCTATGAAAATGTATCCCTGTTTTTATTGTTTCGTTATTTGGGTAAACTTTTTAGTTAGGAATATTTAATTTTAAGGCAAATTAATTGCTTGTGCCCAAATGATAATAATAATGATAATGATAATAATGAATGATGATGATGATAATGATAATAATGATTATTATGTGATATATAATGAATATGATTAATAATAATAATTGATAAATATAATGATAATAATAATAATGATAATAAATGATAAAGATAATTATAATAATAATGAAAATAATAGAAATAAATTAATAATTATTATTAATTTTTTAATTATGAATAAATAACAATTAGTATTTAGTAATAATAATAATCAATAATTAATAGCAATGATTAATAATGATAATTAGTAATTAATTAATAATTAGTAATTAATAAAGAAGATTTGTAAATAATAATAATTAGTAACTTATAGTAATAATAGATGATGATAATTAGTAATATTAATTAATAATTATTAATGATAATCGGTAATTAGTAATAATTAGTAATAAGTAATAATAATAATAATCAGTGATTAATAATAATAATAGTAATTAGTAATTGATAATATTTAGTAATTAAAAACTAATTAGTAATTAATAATAATAATTGATAATAATAATTAGTAAATGATAGTAATAATTAATCATTAATAGGCTACTGTAATTGATAATAATAATAGTTTTAAACACAAGACTTACCCGGTAGTTATATATATATAGCTTACGTCCCCGACGTCAACGGCAGAAAATTCGAAACTCTCGCCAACCGCCATTTGGATAGCCAGGTGTACCACCCCTGCACCCTAGCGAGGTACCTGGGAACCATTCCAGTGACCCTCATATATTCCCTGCCGTCGCTAGCGGCGACACATGAATTCTACTCCGTCATTACTGATCGTTTTTTTTGGTGAAGTACAAATCTTTGGTTATTGACCCCCGCTTGTTTTTGATCTCGCTTTGGATATTTCTTGATTTTGTTTGGATTAGATGATTTTTGACCTTTGCTTGTCTAAATTCTCTTAAATTTTTTCAAAATAGCCACCCCCCCTATAACTTTTAGGTTATGTGTGACTAGTGGGTGTAAGACCCATATGGCTAAAGCCTCTCTTGACCCCCATTCTCTCTGTGTTGCATGTAGGGGTAAAGAGTGTGATTTAGGTGATCGCTGTGACGAATGTGTTTTGCTGTCAGAGCATGAATGGATTGAGTTTGATAGATACAGGCGTAAACTCAAAAGGGATAGATTGAGGCTTAGTTCTTCTCGCTCATCTAGAGATATTTCCTCCTCCCATGTCATGTGGTAGATCCTGATGCCACTATTGCAATTGCTAATGAACCTTCACTAAAGGATATGTTAGTGGCGATTCAAGCTCTCGGCGCTAAAGTTGAATCTTTGGCTGCGGACAGGACACAGTTGATGTCCGATGTGCGTCTATTGAAAGGTGAAGGTGCAAGTGCAAGTGCAGTGAAGTTAAGTGCAGTGGAGGGTGCGCCTGCTCGTGTCTGTCGTCCTCCTAGTCCTAGACCTCTTCCAAGCTCCCCAACCCCTGGGAGAAGGAATGTCAAAAGGCGAAAGGAGTCGAGAGGCTTTAACAAACGAGCAGACGTCCCCTCGAACGTACCTGTGGGCGCATCCCAGGACGTTCGCCCTCACCATCGGTAAGGTGAGGTTAAATGTTTTTCGTTGTCTTCGGATGACCCCTTGCCTAAAAGAGGCTGGAAGCTCGCTTCCAGACCTCTTAAGAGGTCCTATGATTAGGCCTGTCGACGTCCTGCTAGTTCAAAACATGGATGCAGTCACTGGGATTCTCCAGAGCCTTTTGAAAGCCCCCCGACCAAATGTCCTTTTAGAATGCTGGACATTGCCAATGATCCTTCTGTGCACTCAGGACCAGGCTTTACCTCATTCCAAGCTCCCAATCAGCCTTCAGATTGGATTTCGCCTTCTAGGCGCTCTGTTCTGTTTAGCGGTGAGGAGAACGTTATGACTTCATCACCGTTTTCACAACGTTCGGATCCTAACTTTGTAATTCTTCTTGACATGCAAAGCAGGCTCTCATCCTTTATGCAATCATACCAGCGCAGCGACAAATCTCATATCAGCGGTCTTGATCGGAGCAGCGAACCAGGAAGTGTTTCCGAGCGTCCTCGTAATCGGGGATCGAAGCTTCCTGCTAGCCGCTACGAACGGCCTTTAGGAAGTGATCGTGATCATTCTCCTAAGTCCGCAGTCCACGGTTCTTTTATTGAACGCGATCGAGACTGTGCCCCCGTGCGTTCTTCTAAGACAGACGTCGGATGTCCTGTTAAACAGGTTATTGAACGTCCTTGCGAACGGGTTACCGATCGTCCTGTTATTCAGCCTTATGTTAGTTCTTTGAATAAGTCTTTCGAACGTCCTTTGACTCAGGCTCCTGGACTTCCTAGTGAACAGGCTGCCGATCCTCCTTTGGTTCAGGCTGCCGAACGTCCTTGCAAACAGGCTACCGAACGTCCTTTTAAAGAGGCTGCCAAACTTCCTGTCATTCAGGAAGTTTCTCTCTTCGCCAATTATTTTAGTGAGGGTCCTTCAGGTCGCGTTTCCAGGAAGATTACAGTTGAACGAGTCGCTGAACAACGAGCGGTTCGTAGTACCGATCGCTTGTCAGCAGTTGACGGCAAGCGTGTTTCTGAATATGATCCTGAACGTCCTATCTCTTGTCATATTTCGGATGTTAGTTTGGATTACGATGAGGAGGCTTATTTCTTTTCAAAACATCGATGCGGTTCATGTACAGGAACTTCTCGTCTCCGATCGAGGGGATCGCAAGCGTTCGGATGAGCCGCACGCGACTCTGCCGCCTGTTACTGTTCGCAATGAGCCTATTTCTCTAGCGGTTGGCACCTAGGATTTTTCTGAAATTGATACCGCTCTTAACCCTACTGCTCCCGGAGGAACGTCGCTAGAGAAGGAAGTAGAAGCCCAGCTTTCTCCTTTGGAGTTTGATGACGTTTCAGAAGACGAGAACTCTGTTTCTTTCCATCATTCTGCCGATCTTAAAAAACTTTGAGAGTTTTTACGGAAGAGTTTTCGGACTTTTTTGTGCCTATAGCTCCGCTCTCTCCCCCGTCTGAGTTTACTCTAGGCAAAGCCTCTAAGAAAGCCCGCTTTACTAAGATGGTACTGTCGCGTTCGTCCAAGAGAGCTCTTAAATTAATGGGTGACTGGTTACAGTCTAAGAAGGCCTTAGGAAAGAAGTCTTTTTCCTTTCCTCCAGCTAGACTGGCTTCGAGGTCGAGCATCTGGTACGAGACGGGAGAAGTTCTCGGTTTGGGGATTCCTGCCTCTGCCCCGGGGGATTTCTCAAGCCTCGTAGACGCTCCTCGTCGGTCGGCCATGAGAAAGACCAAAATTTTTTGGTCCACTTCAGAAATGGACCACCTTCTCAAAGGAATTTTTTGGGCCTTTGAAGTTTTTAACTTCCTAGACTGGACACTGGGGGCCTTGGGTAAAAAAGTTGAGACTTTTAAAGAGGGGGATACTTCTGCCCTGGTCCATTTGATGTCTTGCATGGACAAAGCCTTGAGGGATGGCTCTAATGAACTTGCAGCTCTTTTTTTTTTTCCCCTGGCGTCCTTAAGAAAAGAGATCAACTATGCTCTTTTCTTTCACCGGGGGTGACTGACTTCCAGAAGTCCGAACTCTTATATGCTCCTCTTTCTCCATTACTGTTTCCACAAGAACTTAGGGAGATCTCTTCAGCTTTAGCTCAGAAGGCTACTCAGGATCTTGTCTCCAAGACTGCTAGAAAGGCTTTGCCTCCCTCTTTTACCAGCCGCAAGCCTAAGGAAGATACTTTTCCCAAGTTTTCCCAGCCCTTTCGAGGAAGATCTTCCAACAGGGGTAGCTCCAGACCTGATGCTAGAAGGAGTAAGAGAAGAGGTTTCAGGGCAGGGTGAAGCAGAGTCTGACTGCTTTCGCCTTCAGGCAGTGGGTGCCAGACTACTCAAATTCTGGCAAGCGTGGGAGAAGAGAGGGGCAGACCAATGGTCTATTCAGATCTTGAGGGAGGGTTATAAGATCCCCTTTCTAGGGAGCCCTCCCCTGGTCTTAGTTCCCGTGGATCTCTCTCCCAGATACAGAGAGGAGGCAAAGAGACAAGCTCTTCTGAACCAAGTGTCTCTTATGTTAGAAAAGGGGGCCATAGAGAAGGTTCAGGATATCCGTTCACCTGGTTTCTACAATCGGCCATTTCTGGTACCCAAGAACTCTGGGGGGATGGCGTCCAGTTCTGGACGTGAGTGCGCTGAACAGGTTCATCATCAAAACGAAGTTCACCATGGAAACTTCGAAGTCAGTGCTAGCAGCAGTAAGGAGGGACGACTGGCTGGTCTCATTAGACCTTCGGGACGCCTACTTCCACATCCCCATCCATCCGAGCTTCAGACCCTACCTCAGGTTCGTTTTCATGGGAGACGTCTTCCAATTCAGAGCCCTATGCTTCGGCCTTTGCACAGCACCTCAGATCTTTACGAAGCTCATGCTGAATGTAGCAAAGATCCTACATTCAAGGGGCATAAGAGCCTCCCTGTATCTCGACGACTGGCTTCTCAGAGCGCACTCTTACGATCACTGCCTGAAGGATCTTCAGACAACCTTGGACCTTGCGAAAGAACTGGGTCTCCTTGTAAACAAGGAAAAGTCTCTCTTGGTTCCATCTCAAGAGATTTTATAGTTGGGGATGACGATACGGAGTCAGATTTTTCGGGCTTTTCCGTCTCCCTTAAGGATAGAGCAAGCCAAGTTGAAACTAAGAGCGTTTCAAAGCAAGAAAGTTTGCTCAGCAAGGAAATGGATGAGTCTGATAGGAACCCTCTCCTCCTTGGAGCAATTCGTCCCACTGGGAACACTGAATCTTCGTCCTCTCCCGTTTCATCTCAACAGCCATTGGGACAAGGAGAGGGACTTAGAATCGATGTCCATTCCTATCACGAACCCCATCAAAGTCTGCCTTCGGTGGTGGGAGGAACCAGACAAGTTCCAGGAAGGTCTCAACTTGTCAATAAAAAGCCCAGACCTTGTGTTATGCTCCGACGCCTCGGACATAGGATGGGGAGCAACCCTAGACAAGTTAGAAGTCTCGGGTCTATGGGCAGAGCCCCAGAAATCCTTGCATATCGACCACAAGGAGTTGTTGGCAGTTCTTTTAGCTCTCAAGTTTCGAGGCTTTAGTCACCAACAAATTAGTTCAGGTCAATGTGGACAACACGACAGCATTGGCATACATCTCAAAGCAAAGGGGAATACACTCGATATCTCTGTACGAGACGTCAAAGAATCTCCTGATGTGGGCAAGAGAGAGGAATGTTATACTTCTCAAGCGATTCATTCAAGGGGAGAAAAACGTTATGGCAGACAGTCTCAGCAGACGGAATCAGATCCTTCCAACAGATGGACCCTCAACCTTCATGTGTGCAAGAGCCTGTGGCGTCTTTGGGGTCGCCCTTGCATAGACCTTTTCGGAACCTCGAAAACGAAGAGGTTAAAAGCGTATTGCTCCCCTGTTCCGGATCCAGAAGCAGTCCACATAGACGCTTTTCTATTGGACTGGTCCAATCTAGATCTCTACGCCTTCCCACCTTACAAGATCCTGTACAGAGTAATACAGAAATTTGTGACATCCAAAGGAACCAGGATGACCCTAGTGCCTCCCCCTTTGGCCGTCAAGAGAATGGTTCACAGAGGTACTGGAATTGGTGATAGACACCCCAAGAATTCTTCCTCTAAGAGCAGATCTACTCAGACAACCCAACTTGGAAAGATTGCATCAAAATCTCCACGCTCTTCAGCTGACTGCCTTCAGACTATAGAGAGACTCGCTAGATCTAGAGGCTTTTCGAAGGAGGCAGCTCAAGCTATTGCGAGAGCAAGAAGGACTTCAACCATCAAGGTCTATCAATCTAAGTGGAAGGTTTTCAGAGAGTGGTGTAGAGTCAACTCTCTTTCCTCATCCAGTACCTCTGTAGCTCAAATTGCGGATTTCCTGCTATATCTCCAAAGGAAGTGCAATTTCTCCTCCTCCTACTATTAAAAGCTATAGGAGTATGTTAGCTACTGTGTTTAGGCATAGAAACCTTGACACCTCTGGCAGTAAGGATCTGCAAGAGCTTCTCAAGTCTTTCGAGACTTCAAAACGACTGAACCAAGATTCTCCAGTCTGGAATCTGGATATTGTTTTGAAGTATCTCATGAGCGACAGGTTTGAGTCGCTGGGTTCAACTGCCTTGAAAGACCTCACTATGAAGACTTTATTTTTGGTCAGTCTTGCGACAGCCAAAAGAGTGAGCGAGATTCATGCGTTTAGCAAAAACGTTGGATTTCGTAATGGTAAAGCTGTCTGTTCCTTGCAGTTAGGCTTTCTTGCCAAAAACGAACGCCCTTCTCAGCCTTGGCCCAAAGCATTCGAGATTCCAAATCTTACGGATCTGGTTGGAGATGAGGTAGAAAGAGTTTTATGCCCAGTTAGAGCTCTAAGATGCTACTTGGAGAGAACAAAAGACTTACGAGGCAAGTCTGAATCTTTGTGGTGTTCAGTCAAGAAGCCCTCTTTATAGATGTCTAAAAATGCCTTGTCATATTTTGTCAGGCTTTTAATTAAGGAAGCTCATATTCATTGTAATGAATCAGACCTTGGACTTTTTAAAGGTCAAGTCTCATGAAGTCAGAGCAGTGGCAACGTCGGCAGCATTCAGGCAGAACAGATCTCTACAAAGCATAATGGACACGACCTTCTGGGGGAGCAAATCCATGTTTGCGTCTTATTATTTGAATGGTGTTCAGACTTGTTATGAGGACTGTTTCACTCTGGGTCCATTCGTAGCAGCGAGTGCAATAGTGGGTGAAGGATCCACCACTATGTTCCCATAATCCCAATAACCTTTTCTTCTCTTGGTACTTTTAATTGTTTTTTATGGTTGTTTGTGGAGATTGTGTCAGTATTCCACAATCATTGATTTTGTCAGGTGGTCATGTTTGTTCCTTGAGAGCACCCGGAATTGGTTATTGGAGGAGGTTCTGTCATGATGAGGTTTTGACACCGGTTTGACAGTCCCTTTGAGATCTTCAGCCCCCTGGGAGGATCGCTGGATCTCATAAGGCTAGCAGACATAATGACGCTGAGTATCATTGAAGTCGGCTTCCTTATCAGGTACGAACCCTTAAGTTTTGTTTTAATTAACTCTTAAGTAGAATTCCAGATATGCTAGCTGTCTCTAACCCTACACCAAAGGTGCTAATCAGCTATATATATAACTACCGGGTAAGTCTTGTGTTTAAAAATGATATTTTCATTAATAAAATAAATTTTTGAACATACTTACCCGGTAGTTATATATAATTTTAGTCCCACCCTCCTCCCCTCTAGAGACTAGAGGCATGGAATATATGAGGGTCACTGGAATGGTTCCCAGGTACCTCGCTAGGGTGCAGGGGTGGTACACCTGGCTATCCAACTGGCGGTTGGCGTGAGTTTCAAATTTTCTGCCGTTGACGTCGGGGACGTAAGCTATATATATAACTGCCGGGTAAGTATGTTCAAAAATTAATTTTATTAATGAAAATATAATTTTTTATTCCAGTTTCCCCATAATGGTTGAAACTGTAATTTTACCGACTTGTCTTTCTACATAACAATAGCCAAGGTTGATATATTAAAGTTAACAGAGTTTAGTCTAAAGCTAATCTTATTTGGCTTGTCATGATTATATGACTTGGTTTCTAAATATATTTCCTTATTAAGAAAGTCTGATGCTTAAACCTCATTGTTTGTACGCAAACGCAAATCCTCTTCCTTCGATATGAGCATGTTTTTTAACTAGGTTTGAACTCGCTGATGGAATTTATATCTAAGGGAGCTTGAAGTCCTTAAAGAGGAGTCTCTAGGCTTTTAGCATTGGCTTTTCCTGGTGGAGAAGGGTACTAGAGACTGGTCCTCGACCTCCCTCCTTTGAACAAGTTTGCTCCCCAATCAAAGTTCAGGAAGGAGACAGTACGGTCTGTGCAGTCTTCCTTCAGAAAGGGAGTCATTATGCTTACAGTACATTCAAGTGCCTGTTCATCAGCCCTCTTTAAAATATCTCTGCTTCTACCTCTATGTTACGGTGTACCAGTTCAAGATTTTGTGCTTGTGTGTGTACGGATCCCTAGATGTTCATTTGGGTGTCCTCTATGGTAGTTGCTTGGGCCCATTTAGGATGAATATGCTTGCTGAGGTATCTGTATGATTGCTTGATCCTGATCATCTTGGAAAGGTAGTCGCTTCAGGATCGTGATCAGATCCTTGCATTTTGCCATGATCTGGAGATTGAGGTAAACTGGGAGAAGTAGAATCTTATACCCAAGTAGAGGGTGTAGTACTGTACTTGGGCATGCTGATAGACACGGTAGCAGAGAGTCTTTTTAACGAATAATCACATCCCCAGGTTCATGGAGGTTTTGCAACCATTCGTGTCCAAGACAGAAGTACCAGCTCGGCGCAAGGAATGTCTTTCTTGTTCACCTATCCTCGTTGGAGAAGCTCATTCCTCGTGGGTATCTCCACCAGAGATCCCTTCAATGGTGTCTGAAGGATCACAGGTTTGCCAACAGGGATTCTCCGTTCCATCCTGTCCCAGTGTGGCAGAAGGTTTGTCCTGAACCTCCTGCCCCACTGCTGGCTCGACCAGGAGAACCTAAACAAGGGAGTCCTACTAGACTCTCTACCTCCGGACATGTAACTCTACCTGGCTGCGTTAAAGGAGGTGTGGAGAGCATGCCTAGATATCCTAATCATCTCAGGGGTGTGGACTAAAGAAGAAATGCATCTACACACCAACGTCCTTGAGATACAAGCAGTGTTCATGGGGTTGCAAGCATTCCAAGAAGGTTTGAGGAACACCACAGTGATCTTCGTCAACAAGCAATGGGAGATAGACTCCTGCCTTCTTTATGGGCAAGAAGAATATACTAGAAGACACACTCGGCTGTCAGAGACAGGTTGTAGAAACAGAATAGTCTCTACATCCTCTGGTAGCGGAAAGGCTTCTTGCCTTGTGGCATTCTCTGGGGTCGGCCTGTTTGCTCCTATCTGAAGAGGAAGCTCACCCTGTTTTGTTCCCCCGTTCTTGACCCATGGGTGAAGTTTTTAGATGCCCTTCATTACCAATGGGATCACTTGGACATTTACTCATTTCACCTGATCCTGCCTGTAATCAACAGTGTGTTGTTTACACCAGGACTCTGGGTTACCCTGGTGGCTTCGAGATAGCCTCATACTAAATGGTATTGGGATCTGCTTGCTTTTCTGGTCAAGGTCCTGAGAGGACTACCTCTCTAGCCCACACTTCTCTGTCAGCCGCACCTGCAGAGGTAGGCTACCACCAAGTCGTGGAGTCCTTGGCTCTTCACGGGTGGAGGCTATCCAGCTTCTTTGAGTGAAAGGCTTTTCGTGAGGCATTGTACATGAGATGTCTGGTTATTTTCAGAGGTCCACTGCATCTGCCTACCATGCTAAGTGGGTTACCTTCTCTGATTGGTGTCGTAGAAGGCATTTGTTCCTACGTGGATACAAGCAGAGTCGTTTAATTGGGTTATTTATGGGCGAAACCAGTTATGGCTAATTGCTCGTGGCTGATCACTCGCTCATCTTCTGGCAGCTGAAGCGATGAGACATCGGTTACTGACTCGGGTATTTCTTGCTTGTTTAATCTGTTTCTCTTTTATGTTAAAGAATGAATGTGAAGCAAGTGAGTGTTGTGTGTACATGTCCTGATACTAAGGGACATCCTTGTGTAACGTTCATGAGCTGCCTTGATGTAGATCCTTATCTTTTATATCCTATGTGTCCTAGATATAGGTGATCAATGGAGTTGCCTTGTGTTGCGTGAAGGGAGTGGTCACCCTCCCAGTGAGAGAAGTTCCATGGTCTACGGAAGAAAAAGGCTAAATGTGATCGCTCTCCATCAGTTGCTTCAGCTTTGAAGGAGAGTAAGAGGTTTAGATGTCTTTCAAGTCTAGATCTTCCCCTGACTTGTCCTTTGATATTGGGTCTTGCCCAAGATACAGTATTGGAGGATGGTGACCGTGTTTTTATCTCGTGAGGGTGAGGATTCTAATTTAGTCTCTGATCTTTTGCTTCCAGTCAGCCGGCTTAGATATATTATCCTCATTTGCCAATACTGTACCACCTACAAACATTTTCGGTTGGTATGAGTACAGTAGCTCTTAATTCCTGACATAGATCCTTGGTGCAATTTTTCAGAATATGTTCCAGAAATCTCTCCTGTGCACACTATGTGCACTCAGCTTGAATTTACACCAAAGTGCACACCCCGCCCTCTTGCCGCTGTGCGCCAAGAATTTCCTCCATCTCCGATGTTGGGAACGTACTCCCCTCGTGCCTCTGGGAAGTCAAGCATGCCTCTTACCTTTCAAGGACCATTGGGTATCTCTTCCCTAGATGGAGAGATTACATCAGCTTTATCTCCTCAGAGGTCTTCATCTCAGTCACATAAAGAGCACAAAGTTTTGTGTCGTGTTCGGGATCCAACCGAGATTGGGCCCATGCTTGACAGAGTGTTCACAGTCCTACAATCTATCCCTTTGTTTGCCCTCGCACAAATCGGCTTAGATGTGGCTGCTATTCTACAATCCGTCGAAAAGTGGTACTCGTCCTAATGATTGTGTTTTGGATGAACACTCGTCGTGCCCCAATATTTGTTTATCGGATAAATGTACTACTTCCTGTGAACGTCTTCAGCTTTATGCCTGGTGGATCGTTGTCCTTTCCACAAAGGACTCCGTTTCCCCTCCAGCCATTGCACTAGAAGGTGATGCTGTAGTCTCCGTTCTGCATGTTTTTGACAATATTCAACCATTTGTAAGCTAAACATGATGCTTCAGTTATGGGAGGTTCTCCCTTGCATCAATCTTTGTATAGGAAACGGTGCGTGGATCCTTATCCTACATTTCCTCGAGTTGCTCCTCCTGCCTAGCAGTCACACCATCGGCTGTTTACTACTATCCAGTATTCAAGACCTTGGTTGCCTCATGAGCTTCTCCAAGTTTATCAACATCTCCCTGATCCCCTCATCTACGCGTCATAAAAGGCAGAACACTTTCAAGGAAAGTATAAGTTGACCCAAATTTGATATTTGTTGTACTTCAGTTGAGGAGGAGGATGGTCTTTTATTTCCTCCTCCTGATTTGACAATTTACCCTGACTTCTCCGGAAAGTGGGAGTCAGGATTAGACGTTCACGTTCCCATTCCATCTCTTCAACCCACACTCCTGAGGTGCGTTGGGAATGAAAGAATGTTCCTGAGAAGTGGAAGACCTACTGACAGGTCCGTCAACAGCAGCCTTCTCATACTCCATCGCTACCAGTTAGACCTGCGGTTTTCTCTACATTGTGCGTCTTTCCCCATCACCATTGACGAGACTCCAGAATTCCCTCTCGAGGTAGAACCTTCTGAACAAGCAGAAGTTGATCCCTTGGAGGTTTTTACTTCCAGTCCGGGGGAAAGGTCTTCGTTTATAAATGTCAGAGCCTCATACGACTAATCAGTGGTCTTGGGAGGCCCGTCTCGAACCTGTATTTGGGAGATATATCTTTATAGATAGGTTTTTCCTGGAGACTCAGAGTTCCAAGCAAAACATGAATCATTCTTGGTGTCATCAGGCTCGTGACATCTTATGTCAAGTACAGTATTAAAACAGTTTTCTGACTCTGATCACTTGATGAAGGCAGTGAGATAATTGAAACTGCTGCCATCTCCTCTCTTGCGTCTACAGAAGTTCTACAAGACGAAAGGTGCACATCCTAACCCATCGATCAGGACGCCACACTGGCGGTGCCTCGGAACTGACTAGCTCAGCAAACAGCTGCTTTTATGCTGCCGAGCTATCCATCCTGGAAATGGTCTCAATGTCATTATTCCAGGCTTGTTCCTAGCTAGACTACTAGTTAAGGGTAGTATCCTATTTTGCATTTTCTGAGAATCTCAGATTTGACTATTTGCTCTGGAGCTGTAATTTTTTTTTCACCAGTGTGCTTTACTCTGGGTCAACTGTATTCTCCAGCATAGAGATGCAGTCGTGAGTAAGTTCATGCGCCAGATGGCTAGTTGAGACTCACTAGCCCTACGCAATATGTCTGTTACTCGACACCTGACCTTGTTCCCACCCTTGAAAGTATCTGCAGCAGCTGAGAAGTGAGAGAAGGATAGCCAAGGTACCTTCTTCAGGAAGGCAGCTTCGTCTCCCTTTTCTTCTCCTCTTCCACCTAAGGCTCATGCTTCCTCACCAGAGCTCTCAACTCGGCGTCGTCTGCTGGCTGATAAAGACCTCACTCATCACAAGAAACAATGAGACTTCTTGCTGTCCTTTTGTTGTAGGGACCACCCCTTCCGAAAGTCGAGGACGGCGTGGTGCCCGTTAGAGATGGCAATTCCCCTGACTTACCACCTGTTGGGAGATACTTGCAAAGTCATTGGGCAAGGTAGCATTTCCACATGGCAGAATCCTGGGCAGTAGAAATCCTGCGATCACAGTATCTTTTCCTATTCACAGACTATTGCCCTCCTCTGACCCTGACTCTGATGAATTTGTCATTGTATTTGAGGGGATCAGAGAAATATCTCCTCTTGCAGGTCGAGCATCACAAGATGCTGGAGAAGAACTCAATCAAAGAAGTCTTCAACGGGTCCCCAGGACTCTTTCAACATCTAAGCAGAAAAGCTGACAGAAGGAGGAAGGCCTGTCATAGACCTTCCCGACTTGAACCAGTTCCTTCTCAAAGTGTTGTTCAAGATGAAAATGCCCAGGACAGTCATTCATGCTGTCTGACAGGATATGACTTCCTGCTTGTCCGTAGACCTCAAGGATGCCTACCTCTAGATCCCAGTCCATCCAAGGTCAAGGAAGCTTCTGAGATTTTCCTTCCAAGGAAGGATCTTGCAGTTCAAGATATTGTGCTTCCATTTGTCCACGGCACCACAGGTCTTCAGCCCTCCCTTCTCTCCAGTCTCCTCTCCAGCTAACGCCATGGGGATCACTCTGTTTCTGGTACAGCACTCTCTCCCATGGGGAGAAAAATGCTACAAATGAAACAATGCTACTCCTTTTGTTTATTTTCTTCTTGTCTGTTTCCAAATTCTATTCCTTGAAGTAGTGATTAAAACACAGAAAGAGGGAAGAAACAGCAGCCCCCTTCAAACTGACAAGCTGTGGCATAGAGCACTCACACACCACCAGGTTTGTGGTACATCACTCTCTCTCTCCCATGGGGAGAAAAACGCTACAAAAGAAACTATGCTGCTCCCATCGATTAGTCTTTTGAAGAGTCTGTGAAATGGAGCAAAGCCTTGAGTTCTAGAAAGTTGATATGATAATCATGTCCTCTTGTGTCCATAGACTGAAAAAGTACTGTATTTGGAGATATGCTTCAGACTCTGCCAGTAACAGCTAGTTGTCAAGGTAAAACAAAAGTCTGATGCCCATGGTGTGACCCCATGATAACACCAGGGTAAAGACACTTGTGAACACTTGTTGGGTTGAAAACAGGCCAAATCAAAGGACTCTAAATTGGAATCTCCTTTCCCCTAGAACAAAGCAGAGATACTTTCTTGATCTTGGATAGAATGGGGTTTGAAAGTACAACTCTTTGAGGTCTATGGACAACAGGAAGTCATTTTGTCTGATTGCTTGTAGGACTGTGCTGGGGGTCTATTTTTAAATATTTAACTTAGCCGGTGAATATATAATAGCTGCTGCTCAGCGGCTCGACAGAAAACACACTCAAAAACTCGCGAGCGATCGCTATGAAGGTTGCGGGTGTGCCCACCAGCGCCAACTATCGGCCAGATACCACTCTTGCATGTAAACGAACCCTTCAAATTCTTCTCTGTCGACCTTGACGACAAGACGTATCAATACTCGCTGTATGACCTGGAGTTTTCTCAACATATTTGGTGAAGTACTTCATTTTGGTTTGAGCTTTCGCAGTGCAGGTGTTTTTCCTCAACTTAAACTCTTGAACTCTTTATTGAACAGATTTAATTGTTGATGACTTGGATTGTTTTTTAGACTTTCTTTGACTAATTCAAAATGGCTGACCCTTCACAAGTACCTAGATTTCGTAAGTGTAATGCTAGGGACTGTAATAGGCGTCTTCCAAAGGCCTCTCTCGACCCACATACTGTGTGTTCCAATTGTCGGGGTAAAACCTGTCAATTGGGAGATCGGTGTGAGGAATGCGTGGGCCTTTCGGAATTCGATTGGCTCGAATACGATAAGTATGCACGTAGGCTAGAGAGAAATAGGGTAAGGAGGAGTTCCTCTAGGTCAGTAGATTTTTCCTCTCCACATGCCCCTGAACCTAATCCTTCCCCTGTAGTGGTTGTACCTAACCCCCCTTCTGGCACTCGGGAACCATCTATGCAAGACATGTTACGTGCTATTCATGCCTTGGGGGAAAGAGTTGAAGCGTTAGCAACTGATCGTAATCAACTCATGGCTGACGTGAAAGAGCTTAAGTGTCAGAGTGCCACAGCGGAAAATAGTGGGAAAGTGATTAGTGCGCAAAGTGTTGTGAACAGTGTTGCGACCGAGGGTTCGTCTGTTCGTGCCTGTCGTTCACCTAGTCCGAGACCTCTTGCAAGCTCCCAAGCCCAGGGGAGAAGTAATGTCGTACGACTTATGGGTTCGAGAGGCCTTGATCAGCGAACAGACGTTCCCTCTATGGTATCAGGCGTATCTCACCAAGATCGCCCCTACCATAAGACGAGAGAGCCCATTTTCTCCTCGTCTTCCGAAGGCATTTCGCACAAGAAACCGTGGAGCAAGGTTTCTAGGCCCCTTAAGCGAAAGTCGGTCCCTTCAGGACAGGTCCAGCGTCCTGGATGTAGTCATTGGGACAGTTCTGACCCATTGCAGTCATCGGATGACTGCTCGCCGCCTAAGCAGCAACATTACACAGGCTCAGAAAGTCTTGGTGTAGGCAAGGTTGTGCCGTCTCAGACGTTAACCCCGTCGTTTACCGCAGCCATTCCCGTGGACCCTAAATGGGTTATACTGCAGGACATGCAGACTAAGCTCGCCTCCCTTATGGAAGACTATTCTGCCGTTAAGGTTCCCGTTGAGCCTAGCCGTTTATCTCATCGAGATCCTGGCCTTCAGCCGCCCAAACGAACCTTTGTGCGTCCTGTTGACGTTGGCGTAGCCAAGTCACGTCAGTCACGTTATTTAGAACCACTCGATGCGGTCTCGTGTGGATTTTCAGCCGCATTTGGACGTTAATCCACTTACTAATGCTCCTGTTGACGTTCAGGACGTTCGCCAACCATCGGAGTTGACTTGTTTTGACGCTGAGCGTCAACCACCGCAGTCTAGAGTTGTTTTGACTGCTCAGACTAGGCAGTCAAAACAGTCTCGAGTGGACGCCGTGCGTCCTCTCGCACCTGTTGTTGTTGACAGTTCACAGACTGTCAAGCAGTTACATGACGTTGCGTCCTGGTCCGCTACTAATGCACCAGTGCGTGTGGACGCTGCGTGTCAAGCATTGCCAACCCCTTTGCTTGTTTCTCAGCAGTTGTCAGATGAGGATCCTTCAGATGAGGATGTTGCTGACCCTCAGCCTGAGGATCATCCTTCAGATGTAGATGAACCCAGAACAGTTCCTCCATCAATGGACTTTAAGAAAGTCATGTTAATTTTTAAGGAGTTGTTTCCCGATCACTTCGTCTCTGTTGCTCCTCGTTCGCCGCCGTCTGAGTTTGTTCTAGGCGTACCTGCTGACATGCCAGCCTTTACAAAACTTGTGCTCTCTCGCTCATCCAAGAGAGCTTTACGGCTTTTAGGCGACTGGTTGGAAACCAAGAGGAGTTTGGGGAAGACGGCC
Organism: Palaemon carinicauda; assembly: GCF_036898095.1. Classification (NCBI taxonomy): domain Eukaryota; kingdom Metazoa; phylum Arthropoda; class Malacostraca; order Decapoda; family Palaemonidae; genus Palaemon; species Palaemon carinicauda. Next base: position 57,756,562 of record NC_090767.1, on the reverse strand, counting down.
TTTGCCTTCCCTCCATCTAAACTCTCGTCTAGATTGAGCGTCTGGTATGCCACGGGAGAAGTTCTCGGCTTGGGAGTCCCTGCCTCTGCCCAGGGCGACTTCTCAAGCCTTGTAAACTCTCCCCGCCGCCTAGCCATGAGACGCTCGAAGATTAGTTGGTCCTCCTCGGACCTTGACCATCTGCTGAAAGGCATTTATAGAGCCTTTGAAGTTTTCAACTTCCTTGACTGGTGTTTGGGAGCCTTAAGTAGGAAAATCTCATCGGCTGATAGAGATGTCTCCGTACTTATTATGTCCTGCATGGATAAAGCCTTCCGCGATGGTTCCAATGAGCTCTCCTCCTCTTTTACGTCGGGAGTCCTTAAGAAGCGAGAGTCCCTTTGCTCTTTTCTGTCGGCAGGAGTTACTCCCTGTCAAAGATCTGAACTGCTCTTTGCTCCCTTATCTAAGTTTTTGTTCCCGGAACATTTGGTTAAGGACATAGCTTTGTCACTCGTGCAGAAGGACACCCATGACTTGGTTGCGTCCTCTGCTCGCAAAGGGACTCCTTCGACATCCTTTTCTGCAAGACCTAGGATAGACACTCCGGCGTCCAGATTTATTCCGCCCTTTCGTGGCAGAGCTCCCAGCAGGGGAAGTACTCGTGCCGAGGGAAAGAGAGGAAAGAAGAGAGGAGCCAAGTCCTCACGTGGCAGAGTCTGATTTCCCGCAGCCTCAGACAGCAGTAGGTGCCAGACTCAAGGACTTCTGGCAAGCCTGGGAGAAGAGGGGCGCAGACCAACAATCTGTGAGGTTGCTCAGAGAGGGGTACAAAATTCCATTTGTACACAAACCTCCTCTAGCGACTTCCCCCATCGACCTCTCTCCCAGGTACCGAGAGGAGTCAAAGAGACAAGCCCTGAAACTAGAAGTGTCTCTTTTGCAAGAGAAGGGAGCGGTGGTGAAAGTCTCGGACCTTCAATCACCGGGGTTTTACAACCGTCTCTTCCTAGTTCCGAAGAAGACAGGAGGTTGGAGACCGGTGCTAGACGTCAGTGCACTAAACGTCTTTGTTACGAAGACAAAGTTCACCATGGAGACCACGAAATCAGTCTTAGCAGCGGTCAGAAAGGGAGACTGGATGGTCTCTCTCGACCTAAGAGACGCATACTTCCACATCCCCATACACTCAGATTCCCAACCTTTTCTGAGGTTTGTTTTCAACAATGTGGTTTACCAGTTTCGGGCCCTGTGCTTTGGCCTAAGTCCTGCTCCTCTCGTGTTTACGAGGCTTATGAGGAATGTTGCAAAATTCCTCCATTTATCGGGAATCCGAGCCTCCCTATACTTGGAGGACTGGCTTCTCAGAGCCTCGTCCAGTCATCGCTGTCTGCAGGATCTTCATTGGACATTGGATCTGACCAAGGAATTGGGACTTTTGGTCAACCTGGAAAAGTCCCAGCTGATTCCATCCCAAACTATACTGTATTTAGGGATGGAGATTCGCAGTCCAGTTTTTCGGGCTTTTCCGTCTGCCCCCCCCCCCCCCCCCCCCCGAATAGAGCAAGCCCTGCTCAAAGTCCAGCTGATGTTGAAGAGAGAACGTTGCTCAGTCAGGAATTGGACGAGTCTAGTAGGAACTCTATCATCCCTGGAGCAGTTTGTCTCGCTAGGAAGGCTACACCTTCGACCTCTCCAGTTCCATCTAGCTTTTCACTGGAAAAAGGACAAGACGTTAGAGACGGTCTCAATCCCGATCTCCAAACCAGTAAAGGCATGCCTGAATTGGTGGAACGACAATATCAGTCTGAGAGAGGGACTTTCCCTAGCAGTTCAGAACCCAAACCACGTACTATTCTCAGACGCGTCGGATTTGGGTTGGGGTGCGACCCTGGACGGTCGGGAATGCTCAGGTCTGTGGACCTCAAGTCAGAGGAGCATGCACATCAACGGCAAGGAGCTTTTGGCAGTCCACCTGGCCTTGATGAACTTCGAGAGTCTCCTTCGAAACAAGGTGGTAGAGATCAACTCCGACAATACCACAGCCTTGGCATACATTTCCAAGCAAGGAGGCACCCACTCCCTGACGCTGTACGAGATCGCAAGGGACCTGCTCATTTGGTCAAGAGATCGAGGCATCTCCCTGTTAACGAGGTTTATCCAGGGCGACTTGAACGTCTTAGCAGACTGCCTCAGTCGGAGGGGTCAGGTAATTCCTACGGAATGGACCCTCCACAAGGACGTGTGCAAGAGTCTTTGGGCGACTTGGGGTCAACCCACCATAGACCTCTTTGCAACCTCGATGACCAAGAGACTTCCAATCTATTGCTCTCCAGTCCCAGACCCAGCAGCAATACACATAGACGCATTTCTTTTACATTGGTCTCATCTGGACCTATATGCATTCCCACCATTCAAGATTGTCAACAAGGTACTGCAGAAGTTCGCCTCTCACGAAGGGACAAGGTTGACGTTAGTTGCTCCCCTCTGGCCCGCGAGAGAATGGTTCACCGAGGTACTTCGATGGCTGGTAGACTTTCCAAGAAGTCTTCCTCTAAGAGTAGATCTGTTACGTCAGCCCCACGTAAAGAATGTACACCAAAGCCTCCCCGCTCTTCGTCTGACTGCCTTCAGACTATCGAAAGACTCTCTAGAGCTAGAGGCTTTTCGAAGGAGGCAGCCAGTGCGATTGCAAGAGCGAGGAGAGCTTCTACCATTAGAGTATACCAGTCGAAGTGGGAAGTCTTCCGAGACTGGTGCAAGTCAGCATCTGTATCCTCGTCCAGTACCTCTGTAGCCCAAATCGCTGATTTTCTCTTTCACCTGAGAATAGTTCGCTCCCTTTCAGCTTCCACGATCAAGGGCTACAGGAGCATGTTGGCTTCGGTCTTCCGGCATAGAGGCTTAGATCTTTCCAACAATAAAGATCTACAAGATCTCCTTAAGTCTTTTGAAACCTCTAAGGAACGTCGTTTGGCTACTCCTGGATGGAACTTAGACGTGGTCCTAAGGTTCCTCATGTCAGACAGGTTTGAGCCATTACATTCAGCCTCCCTGAAGGATCTCACTCTTAAGACACTTTTCCTGGTGTGCTTGGCCTTGGCTAAAAGAGTCAGTGAACTTCATGCCTTCAGTAAGAACATCGGCTTTTCTACAGAAAAAGCCACTTGTTCTCTTCAACTTGGTTTCCTGGCCAAGAATGAACTGCCTTCTCATCCTTGGCCTAAATCTTTTGATATTCCTTGCTTATCAGAGATCGTAGGCAACGAACTGGAAAGAGTGTTATGTCCCGTTAGAGCTTTAAGTTCTATTTAGCTCGTACTAAGCCATTACGAGGTAAATCTGAAGCGTTATGGTGTTCGGTTAAGAAACCATCCTTACCTATGTCAAAGAATGCTTTGTCATATTTTATCAGATTTTTAATACGAGAAGCTCATTCCCACTTGAGTGAGGAAGACCAATCTTTGCTTAAGGTTAAGACGCACGAAATTAGAGCTATAGCAACCTCCGTGGCCTTCAAGCAAAATAGATCTCTGCAAAGTATCATGGATGCGACTTTTTGGAGAAGCAAGTCAGTGTTCGCGTCATTTTACTTGAAAGATGTCCAGACTCTTTACGAGGACTGCTACACACTGGGTCCATTCGTAGCAGCGAGTGCAGTAGTGGGTGAGGGTTCTACCACTACACTTCCCTAATTCCAATATCCTTTTTAATCTGTCTCTTGAAATGTTTTTAATATTGTTTTTTATGGGTTGTACGGAAGGCTAAGAAGCCTTTCGCATCCTAGTTGATTTGGCGGGTGGTCAAAGTCATTTCTTGAGAGCGCCCAGATTAGGGATTTGATGAGGTCCTGTTGGTATGGGTTGCAACCCTTCATACTTCAGCTCCTGGGAGTCTTTCAGCATCCTAAGAGGATCGCTGGGCTTCGTGAGGAAGACAGACTTACAAGGCAGAGTAATCGTCTAAGTCAACTTCCTTACCAGGTACCTATATATTTTGGTTTTGTTATATTGATAACTGTCAAAAACTCTTAGCTTATACGCTGTAAACTTAATTAACTCTGGTCTCTACCCACCGCCTTGGGTGTGAATCAGCTATTATATATTCACCGGCTAAGTTAAATATTTAAAAATATTTTAATTATAAAATAAATTTTTTGAATATACTTACCCGGTGAATATATAAATTAAAGACCCTCCCTTCCTCCCCAATAGAGACGCAGCGGGACGAGAAGAATTGAAGGGTTTGTTTACATGCAAGAGTGGTATCTGGCCGATAGTTGGCGCTGGTGGGCACACCCGCAACCTTCATAGCGATCGCTCGCGAGTTTTTGAGTGTGTTTTCTGTCGAGCCGCTGAGCAGCAGCTATTATATATTCACCGGTTAAGTATATTCAAAAATTTATTTTATAATTAAAATATCATTTTGTAGTGTTTGAAGAACCAAACGATTAAAATGAGACAAGTTGATGACTGGTCTCCAACCCCTGTCAACTTTTTGATCATGAACAAGTTGCAGTAGAAGCCTGGAGACCTGTCATACGCTTCCTATGGCATTCTTTCCCAGCATAATCTGAACCTAGTCTTGTAAGAGGAGGTCTTTGGCGGACCCTCTCAAGTACAATAACCGGATCTTCGGAATCTGATTGGGAGGAGGGCAACAGTTGGTGAACGGAACAGAGTACCCGGATCTGCCCCGTAGAGTTGCCACCTTGTCCAATGACTTGACAGTCACTCTCCTCAAGTGGTGGTGTCATGAGAGGAATAACTTCCCTAACATGAACTACGCCGACCACGACCATTCCAGTTGAATTGAAAGGGGTGAGACAATTGCTCCTCAGGAAGGAACACTGGTGGGTCAAAATTTCAAGAGCCTTGGCCAGTTAAAAGACAAATTCTTTGTACCGTTTCCTTTTCTTAGAATCAGTGAGGTTTTCTGAAACCGCTAAGTAGGAGTCTGTGTCTGACCCATGGTCCAACCATGAACATACTTGCAAGGCCAACATAGCAGTAGTTTCCAAGTTCAAACTCTGAATTTTCTATTCAAGGAGAAATCTTCAGAATCATTTTGAGCTAAATGTCATGATGAGTTTCTGTCATGTCATAAGGTAGCTATGAAGGTTCTTATCCCTTATGGTACACCACATCTTTACGATGTCTCTTAATTCTAAACCATGAGGTTTAGATAAAAACATAGGAAGAGTGAAGGAAGGCCGCCAACCCTCAAACACGATCGGCATTGGGTATAGCACTCACTCGCCCCTAGGGTTCAAGTACAGCTATGTCTTTCCATGGGATGAAAAACAGTAGGAATAAAACAATATCATTTCTATCAATTGGTCTCTTGAACTTTATGCCATTTCTCTTTTTTAATCCTTTAAGTAGTAATGAAAACTTCATATTTTATAAATGATTCAGCTGTCAGCAACCCAGGACAAGGATGTACAGTACAATCTGGTAAGAGGAGAAACTGTGCATCTTGCCCTAGCATCTCATGACCCAAAGAATAACATATAATGGGTCACGTCTCTCCGTGTTGAGTATCGCTATCATGATGTCAGGGTCTATGATTGATTGATTTATTGATTTTAAGGTTTCTGGCATCTTTATCAGGGTCTATGACCAACCATGTGAAGGCTAGTGTATGGTTTTAACATTTGCACTGAAAAACATTGTTCCCTCTTTAAAAGAAGGTGAGGACTTCACTTCTACCTACAGTAAAAAAAAACTACTCGTCAGTAGTAAGTAGTATGTTGGCCAGGGCACCAGCCACCCGTTGAGATACTACTGCTAGAGAGTTCTAGGGTCCTTCGACTGGCCAGACAGTATTACATTGGACCCCTCTCTCTGGTTACGGCTAAATTTTTCTTTGCCTACACAGAATTTTTGGGCTCAAGCCATGGCGTCCTGATGGAAGGATCCTTTTTGGTAGCTTCCTTGGGTAATCACTACTAGGATTTTCCCAGAGAATTAAACCACAGGTTATCACAGAATTCTAACTTCTGGAGCGAGTATCCTAAAGGTTTCCCCTTAAGACATCGTGTAACAACAGGGGACACGCATGTATAGACGTGCCACATAGCTATCTGCACCCCATATAGAGTTAACGCTTCAATATGGCGGACAGGGAGTGGCTGGGAGCTGAGCCGCAGCCGATCTAGATGTGGCGATATCGGTACTCGCGATGTAAACAGACGGACGCCATTGCTTTTGATGACGTCACGTCCGTCCTCATTCCTTTGCTAGTAGCTCGCTCGATTGGACGTATTTTTCCCTTTGTGCGACTTTATCTACTTGCATCCTTGCTATGTCTCAACCGTCAGCTTCACCTTCTTCTGGAAAGTTGAGTACAAAGGTTAAAGTATTGTTTAAATAAGCTCTGGCCTTAAAGTAAATCTTACTTTTCAAGATATTTGCATAATTGTGGCAGAGCTTTGCCAGACCGGTCAGCGCCATTTTATGACGCTGCTGTTGCTTGCATGCCTTATTTAGTTAGCCGCAACAGCCTTACCGGTATATAAATTACTAATCAGCGCTATTAGTTATTTAGTCTTCATAGCTAGGAACTTTATATCGTGTTTTTGACGCATTAATTAGGGTCTTCGCTGACCCCATACCAGTAGGCTTTGATTAGCCCCTAGGCCAGTGAGCCTATACCAGTGTTAATGCATGATATTCCAGTGATCCTAGTGTTAGTTATGAAGATTTTGGCATTATTTTACAATACCATTGACAGTGATGCAAGTGTTTTTTCGCCTTCAGGGACCATATAGGGGGTAGGTTATCTTGAGTGCCTTGCTAACCTAACCTTATGATAGGACCCCTATATGCTCTCTTCATCCCTAGCCCTAGGGCTTCCCTCTGGTAATCTTGTATCCTGTTACATGTGATAGGACAAGACTCCTCAGAGTACTGTATCGCCTCCCCACCTAAGGGAATGACCCCTCCCTTAGTGTTGCAGACCTTAAAGGTAGGATCACCTCCTTTAAGCTGAATCGGTCCTGGACCTTTTCCTTGCGATACGTCTTCTCCCTTCCTTGATTAGGGTCTAACGACCCTAATCCAGGTTAGGTTGGGAGGGCTGGTTTATGTACCTTGCTGAAATATACGCGTGCACCGTTTTTCAGTTGGTCCACCTACTATAGGTTAGGGTGAGCATCTCCCTTCCTAGGTGGCCGCTCTGGTACATAACCCATCCTTTCTTATAAGAAGACCCTTTCCCCCCCCCAACCTATCTCTTGCCTAGCCTAACCTACCAGTAGGTTAGGCTTCATATGTCCCCTGTCCTACACTCCACCCTAGGCTGGAGTGCTGGACCCCGTGGTGCTCCCAGTGTTGTCCGCTCTGATACATAGTCCCTCCATAGTGCTACGGAGTCAGTTATCATTTGGTCGACACGAAGAGTCTCCACCCCTTCTTTGGGTACACCCTGTCCTCTCTTGGACTGCCTTAGCCCCGGCCATTGCGGCTCCTGCTTAGGATGATAGATTCACCTCTATCATGGTGGTACCTTTTCCAGAGGTGTCTTGACTAGGCTAGTACAGTCTTGCCATCCCACCTCCATCTTTGGTGCTTGTCCCTTGCCGCCTCTACCCCGGCTTTACCGCCACTACGGGTGACTTCCTTATCCTTGCCGCCTTCCCCCGAGTACTGGGGGATCGCCGCCGGCCGCCGGCTTACCGCCGTGGCCTCTCCATTCCCTCATAGCCTAGGCACACTGCCGACCCCTCCCGGAGTGCCGGCACTAGCTGCCGGCCCCCGGCCCCGGCTCCGGCTATGCTCCTTTATCCTTACCCCTGTCACCCTCCGACTGCCTCCGGCTGCCGGAACCGCCGCTCCTTGCCGGCGGCCGCCGCTACCGGCTGCCGCCACCCTGGCTTCTTTTGACCATAGAATGATCATTCTTGAATGCCAGAAACTCTGCTCGAGCGGCTTCCGGCGTGCCGGGGGTATGCCGGACCAGTCCGGAGGCGGCAAGATGCCTTGCACCCCTTCTCTCAGCTATCTTTACTAGCGATAGCTCCTAAAAACCGCACCTAGACGGCTTGTTAACGCAGACAAATTGGTACGGAATCGTACATTTTGTTCAGTTTTCACTCTGTCTTCTTGCGTGTTTCATCTTTCCAGCACGCTACGTGTAATTGGCACGTCTGGTTGCCGGAACCTTACTAGGATCTCATGATCCCCAGACTTTCTTGATAAGATTTCAAGCCTAGTCTATATGGTAATTCTAATGGAATTCCCATTATCAAGACACCTTCCATGGAGGCCTACGGCCACCTGGGACTGTCTGATGCTACGGCAACCAGCCGGGCGGGTTACACGAGGCATGCGTCTGTCTCCTTTCACCCACCCTTCTGTGCATCACAATTAACTTATGTTAATATTAACTTGTTAATAATTAACTTTATATACGAGCCATATTATGACTCTACAATACTCATCGTCTCTTTCTTTTACAGGAGGAGTACGTCAAGTGTGACCACGACTTCTGCGCGGTCCGTCGGCCACACTTTTATGGACACACGGCGTGTAGGACACACGCCCCTTGTGCTCACAAGAGAGGGGATCTCAAGTACTGGGGCCCCACCACCTGTTCGGTCTGCCAAGAATGCCTACAGAAAGCATTCTATGACCCTCCCTCAGCGGAGATTCGGGACACTGCTCGGGACAACCTACGCAAGTGGGTACGTGGCTTTCAAAAGAACGCCACTGGACCATACCTAGCCACAGAAGAAATGAGGTCTTTGCTGTTCCCAAAAGCCTCACCAGACTCAGTGGTCCCAGTTGAACAGATCCCCGTCGTCCAGATCACAGTGGAACCTGATACTGTCATGGCTCAGTCCATGAGTGATTGTCACCTGGATTCAGAACATGATGAACACATGTCAGAGATCTCGGAGGACACCGAGAAAACCCTTATGGCCCAGGGTGAAGGGGAGGATGATGAAGAAGAGGACCGGGTAGTATATACCGAGTCCGATAAGGAGGATGCCCCTCCCTCCATCCCCCCTCCTACTCCTACACCGACGGAAGTGTCTCTCCCGTCTACGTCCTCCACCACGACTCCTCTACCTACGGCACAGGATATGATTCGGCTCATTGAATCCGTGATGGAGCAGAAGCTCCAAGAAACTCACAAGATCATTCGGTCGATGGGAGGTTCCAAGGAATCTCGCAAAATCTCCATCAAGGACCTCCCCGCATGCTCGAGCGACAATCCGTGGCGGTTCGCCGAGCATATGGTCATTGCTGATGACAAGATCTTCGTCAGCGATAAGATCGGTTCCATACCCCTGGAAGAAGTGGAGTTCTTCCCCCGCTTTGAGGCGTATCCGGACTGTTACGTCCGTCTACGTTCAGAACCATCCTCAAAGGAAGAGACCGAACCGAAGGAGAAAATAGTGTTCGATCTCTCGAAGGCCCAGGCTATGCTTGCCAAAGCGCTTAAGAGCAGAGGCTTTACCTGCTCTGGACTTCCGGCTCTGAGCAAGAAGTACCCCACCTACGTTGCGCCCGATGAAGTGATGCTACCCTTCACGGAAAAGGCCTTCGCTGCCTGCCTTAAGGCTGTAGAGGAAGGGAAATCCTGCCCTGCATTGGAGGAATGCAGACCTTTCTCCGCAGCCACCCCGCCCGACACCAAACACTGGAAGGATGTGCAACACACCTTCGTGGTGGGCAAACTAGATCCTGACGTTGCTGGACGTCAGTTTAATGAGGACCTCCCCAAGCTAAACGAACACCTCCTTCGTAGGGAACAGGAAACGAAGGAGAGGCTGGCAGCATCTCTCACTCTCCAGGTCCAGATGGACGTAATGGCTGGTGACACCAGAGTCCCTGACCATTACATGGTCCTTGCCAAATCTCACATGGCAACCTTAGTCAAGGATCTGTACCATTTCATGCGAGCTCGTAGAGCCTGCAGAGAATTCGTGTTCTCCAGTGCAACTGTCAGACACGAACCCCGGAAACTGATTGCCTCCAACATCTGGGGCAAGTACCTCTTCCCGTCTGATCTAGTGAAAGAGATCACAGACAAGGCCGCATCTGAGAACAGGAACCTTCTCAACAAATGGGGCATGTCTAGGAAGAGAAAGCCCTCTCAGGATGACGGTCCTCAGCCTAAGAGGAAGCAGTCGAAGCATAGACCCCAGCAACGTCAGCACAGACGCCAGTTTCCGGCACCCGCTACTCCCCAAGTGGTCGCTCAGCCGCCACAGACCTTTCAGTTGGTCCCACAGCCGGTTTTGCCCTCATCACCGGCCTTCAACCCCACCTTCGAGCAGCACTTCACTACCTTTCGTCCCAAGGGTAGAAGTTCAGGCAGGGGTTCAAGCAGAGATTCCTCTCGCCGGCCCTCCAGAGGCAGAGGAGGACAGGGAGCTAGCGGCCGAGGCAGCAAGTCCTCGGGACCACAGAAGCAATGAAGTGCTTCCGGTGGGAGGAAGACTCCGCCACTTCCAGGATCGCTGGACCTTCGACTCCTGGGCACACAGCATCATCAAGAAAGGTCTGGGCTGGAGCTGGGCGCAACCACCCCCAACCTTCCAGCAATTCTTCCAACCTTCAACCCCCCTCTTGGAAGAATATGTGCTAGACCTCTTGAACAAGAAGGTGATAAGAAGGGTGAAGTCCACAAGGTTCCAAGGGAGACTGTTTTGTGTTCCCAAGAAAGACTCAGACAGACTCAGAGTCATTCTGGACTTATCCCCCCTCAACGTATTCATATCGAACGACAAGTTCAAGATGCTGACTCTCCAACAGATCAGAACCCTCCTGCCTCGAGGGTCTTTCACGGTCTCGATAGACCTGGCGGACGCATACTGGCACATACCAATGAACCATCACGCTTCCTCCTACCTAGGATTCCGACTCCAACGGAAAAGCTATGCCTTCCGGGCCATGCCCTTCGGACTCAACGTGGCCCCTCGGATATTCACAAAGCTAGCGGACGCATTAGTACAACAGCTCCGCATCTGAAACGTCCAGGTGATGGCCTACCTCGACGACTGGCTAGTGTGGGCGCCCTCGCCCGAGGATTGTATAGAATCCTGCAGAAAAGTTACCCAGTTTCTCGAACACCTGGGATTCCAGATAAACGCGAAAAAGTCTCGCCTATCTCCAGCTCAGAAGTTCCAATGGTTAGGCATCCACTGGAATCTTCAGTCACACCGCCTTTCCATTCCAGCAAAGAAAAGGAAGGAAATAGCAGGGTCCGTCAAGCGACTGTTAAAATCCAAACGGATCTCGAGACGCCAGCAGGAACAAGTTCTAGGCTCTCTACAGTTCGCCTCGATCACAAACCCAGTGCTTCGTGCACAGCTAAAGGATGCAGCGGGAGTCTGGAGACGTTCCGCATCCGTCGCTCGAAGAGACCTCAAGAGACGGCTCCCAAGCAGACTTCGACTTCTTCTAAAGCCGTGGTCAGAAGCGAGGGCCCTAAAAAGGTCCCTTCCTCTCCAACACCCACCTCCATCTCTCAACATCCATACGGACGCTTCATTGGAGGGTTGGGGAGGTCACTCCCACCAACAACAGGCTCAAGGCACTTGGTCTCCCCTATTCAAGACGTTTCACATCAACATCTTGGAGGCCATGGCGGTTCTTCTGACGCTGAAGAAACTCTCCCCGCCCCCGTCGGTACACATTCGCCTGACCCTGGACAGCTCTGTGGTAGTGCGTTGTCTCAATCGCCAGGGCTCAAGATCGCCCAAGATAAATCAGGTGCTCCTGACAATCTTCCGTCTGGCAGAAAGGAAGAAATGGCACCTGTCTGCAGTTCACCTACAAGGATTCCGCAACGTGACAGCGGATGCTCTATCTCGGACAAACCCGATAGAGTCGGAATGGTCTCTAGACGCAAGATCATTCTCCTTCATCTCTCACAGAGTCCCAGAACTCCAGATCGACCTCTTCGCAACGAGCGACAACCATCAACTTCCTCGATATGTAGCCCCGTACGAGGACCCCAAAGCGGAAGCGGTGGACGCCATGACCTTGGATTGGAACAGATGGGCCAAGATTTACCTGTTCCCTCCCACCAATCTTCTGCTGAAAGTCCTCTCCAAATTGAGAACCTTCAAAGGGACAGCAGCTCTAGTGGCTCCCAAGTGGCCCCGCAGCAACTGGTACCCCTTGATCCTGGAGATGCAGCCAACGCTGATCCCCCTCCCGGACCCAGTTCTCTCCCAGCAAATACAGAAGTCGACTGTCTTCGCTTCATCATCGAAAATCAAGGACCTTCATCTCATGATTTTCTCACCCTAGCCGCTAAGAAAAGGTTTGGGATTTCGAAGAAGAGTCTAGACTTCCTCGAGGAATACAAGACCGAATCCACGAGAAGGCAATACGAATCGTCTTGGAGGAAATGGGTCTCCTTCGTCAAGGCAAAGAACCCCTCGAAAATCACCATAGATTTTTGCATGTCCTTCTTCATTCACCTTCATGGACAAGGCTTGGCAGCCAACACGATTTCTACTTGCAAATCGGCCTTGACCAGACCTTTGTCATACGCCTTCCAAATAGATCTGTCTAGTGACATCTTCAACAAACTACCGAAGGCCTGTGCCCGTTTACGACCGGCACCCCCTCCGAGACCAATCACTTGGTCTCTAGACAAAGTTCTCCACTTCGCCTCCAACTTGGACAATGATTCATGCCCTCTTAAGGACCTGACTCAGAAAGTTATATTTCTCTTCGCTCTAGCTTCGGGAGCCCGAGTCAGCGAAATAGTGGCACTATCTAGAGAAGAGGGACATATCGTTTTCAATGATTCAGGAGACCTCTCCCTCTTCCCTGATCCGACGTTTCTCGCAAAGAACGAATTACCTACCAAACGATGGGGCCCGTGGAGGATATGCCCCTTGAAGGAAGATGCCTCTCTATGTCCAGTAGAGAGCCTTAAGGTCTATCTTCATAGAACTTCAAACTTTGGTGGAGGCCAACTCTTCAAAGGAGAAACATCGGGCAGCAACCTGTCACTAAAACAATTGAGAGCAAAAATCACCTACTTCATTCGCAGAGCGGATCCAGACAGTACACCCGCTGGTCATGATCCTAGGAAAGTCGCTTCGTCTCTGAATTTCTTTCAGAGTATGGATTTCGAAAGCCTCAAGAACTATACAGGCTGGAAATCCTCGCGTGTTTTCTTTAAACATTATGCGAAACAAGTGCACGAAGTGAAACATTTTGTGGTAGCCGCAGGTAGTGTTATGAAACCTGCTCTGAACTCTGCTTAGAACAGTGAGTTATTAGGGACTCTAACTCGTCGGGTGCCTATGTTGACCCTCAAGTGATACGTAGTGAAGCAGAAACCACCTTGTGTTTTCTTTAACTGTTCTTACCTCAGGTGAAAGGTCATAGTAGATTACCACATGAGTGCTACATGCCACGTGCATGACGTGTGTTACATAAAGACTAACGTTCCGTAGAACGAGTGCCTACTAATACTTGATTCTTCCCTTTCAGACTCAAGAGCACGCCTTTATGACTATGTACATTTTTATCAATGTAAATGTTTTTTACTATTTATTGCATGACATGTATTGATTTACCTGCAATTATATAATAAAATGTCTATTTTATTACTTGTGCGTCTCCCTTGCTCCTTTCTTACTATGAAATATACTATTTGTCATAGTTTTATTACCCTTTATTCCTGGTTAAGGAAAATGCCAGGATTTACTCCGGGCATTTATTTATATAGAGCAAGTAAGTCTCCTTAGCGAATACTTACTCAATTATGAAGATGAGTCAACTCCATACACGAAGTGTTCAACCACCACTTCTTCAAGTTTGTTTCGACGCGAATACCAAATCGCTCTGACTTATCTTATGGATCTCATTGTTCCTTCAGCCTATATAAATAGCCTTCCCATGACCACTTTGATCTTAGCATAGCCCGTGGGGACTTCCATGCCAGGGGGGCAGGAAGGCAACTGCCTCACGGTAGCTCTAGTATAGACCACTATGCTTTCGGCTCAATGTTTTAGCACTCACTTATAAAGGGAAAAAGTCTACCACGATACACTAATTCTCTGGTACTCTTCCATCAGGACGCCATGGCTTGAGCCCAAAAAACGGATTTTGAGCGAAGCGAAAAATCTATTTTTGGGTGAGATAGCCATGGCGTCCTGATGGACCCACCCTGTCTGTTATCAGGTCCCGCCCTGCGCCGCTGTATCATGGTGATGAGCGAGCTCCAGACTTTCGGAATGAGGACGGACGTGACGTCATCAAAAGCAATGGCGTCCGTCTGTTTACATCGCGAGTACCGATATCGCCACATCTAGATCGGCTGCGGCTCAGCTCCCAGCCACTCCCTGTCCGCCATATTGAAGCGTTAACTCTATATGGGGTGCAGATAGCTATGTGGCACGTCTATACATGCGTGTCCCCTGTTGTTACACGATGTCTTAAGGGGAAACCTTTAGGATACTCGCTCCAGAAGTTAGAATTCTGTGATAACCTGTGGTTTAATTCTCTGGGAAAATCCTAGTAGTGATTACCCAAGGAAGCTACCAAAAAGGATCCTTCCATCAGGACGCCATGGCTATCTCACCCAAAAATAGATTTTTCGCTTCGCTCAAAATCCGTTAATTTGGCCTATTCTTTACCCTTATCCTCTGTCCTCATACACCTGACAACACTGAGATTACCCAACAGTTCTTCTTTGCTCAAGGGGTTAACTACTGCACTGTAATTGTTCAGTGGGTACTTTCCTCTTAAGGGTGAGGGGAGAAGTAACCCTTTAGCTATGGTAAGCAGCTCTTCCAGGAGGACACTCCAAAATCAAACCATTGTTTTCTAGTCTTGAGTAGTGCCATAGCCTCTGTACCATGGTCTTCCACTGTTTTGGGTTAGAGTTCTCTTTCCTGAAGGTACACTCGGGCACACTATTCTATTTTATTTCTCTTCCTTTTTTTTTTGAGGTTTTTATAGTTTATATGTAAAAGATCTAATTTAATGTTGTTTCTGTTCTTAAAATATTTTATATTTGATTTTGTTACTTCTCTTGTAGTTAGTTTATTTCCTTGTTTCCTTTCCTCACTGGGATATTTTTTCCTTGGAACCCTGAGACTTATAGCATCCTGCTTTTCCAGCTAGAGTTGTAGCTTAGCTTTTACCGATATCAATAATAATAATAATAATAATAATGATGATGATGAAAAGAGAGAAAAAAAAAAGACATTCTACCCTCATAAAAGATAATCAATGATGGAGGGAGTGAATCAGCTAACTTGGACATAAGGCTACATGTCATGTAAGGACCTAGGCTTGCTACATCACTAGTTGGGCAGCCACCAAAAGTCCTATTGAAAAGGTGTGCAAAGACCTATTGATGCGATCCTTTAGATATATTGCGCTATAAGATAGTTTGTCTCTTCCAGACATCACAAATTTTAAAATAAGTGTTTTTTGTAGCTATACAGAGTCATTTAAATTGGGTATGCTTTAGCGTGCAAGTTGGTACGGCCTATGAAGAATCATTGAGGATCTGGTAGCCAGTATGGCATGCCCTACTCCCCCTTGTTTTGGGTCAACGGGCTTCAAGTGGGGAACCACTTAAATAACACTGGCTGGGACTTGCGGGGTGGATGTGGAGGGAATTAAACTTGAATGACCGGATTGTGGTTAGGCGGACTTGCCACTAACTTGCTGTATGGTAGACGCCTCGTGCGCCTCCGAACGGTATATAGACGTACACGCCTCACTAACTTGTACTCTTTGTTGCTGTTGATGACTTTCCACACTAGCACTCTGGCCTGTGGAAAAAATCATGACATTGAAATGGTGAGTATCTCTCACCTGAAGGAACACTTTTAACGATAGTTTCGGAGAAGATTTAGTTGGCATACCACTGACATTACGAAGACGTGGTCCTCGAGGTGTAAGTGGGGATTACACCTCAGAGGCGAACCCAGAGGTGTATACCCCGAGAACTCCCTTTTTTGACCCCAGTTCCTATATAAACAGCTGGCTTTCAGAGTCCAGAGCACTGAGAGGTGGCGAAATTAAAGGCGCAGCATGGTGCTCCTCAGCCATCCTGCAGCGAGCATCAGTTGGAGTACACCGAAAGATCAGGGACAAAGGAAAATCAGCCTCCAACATAGGGATCTCCTACTTCACCATGGACGGCAGAAGATTCTACGTCTTTAGAATAAACCTGGAGAATTACATGGTCATTGTCTTTCATCGGCTAGCCTGGCAGCAAACCCGACAAAGAAGGCTCAGTCAAGGGAATTTCAGGAGTTACAGTAAGAGATCTCACCTCCCTTCCAAAGTTCCCCACGGACGTCCTTCCACACCAGGACAAGTTCTCTTCACACACACTTGCTTCGCACTCATTCTGAAAGACAAGAGAATGAATTACCCCAAAAGTCATGAAAACTTAAATGGTAAAAAGTGGACTGAATGACGAAGGCTCAGTAGAGGGAATTTCAGGAGTTACAGTAGATGTCGACGCCCTTCAAAAGTCCCCCATGGATATCCTTCCACACCAGGACAAGTTCTCATCACACACACTTGCTTTGCACTCATTCTGAAAGACAAGAAAATCAAATATCCCAAAAGTGATGAGAATTTCTAAGGTAAAAAATGGACATCACCACATCCAAAGTTCAGAGTGGGTGACCCACTTCAAGCCACAGCCTGTCGACTCGACACATAGGCGAGTAGGGCATGCCATATTGGTTGCAATGAATTTTCATCGGCCGTGCCATCTTGCGCGCTAGAGTTTAACCATTTTGAATGACACTTTTGATTTTTTCATTGTATCAAACCAGCTTTAAGAACTTGGGTTGCCGAGTGGCAGCAATTAGTCTAACATCTTGTGCTTGGGGATTCATTTCAGAGGAGGATTCCTCTTGGTGCTTATCAGCTTTGAGAATGATTTCGCAAAGCCAAGATACGTTGTTCTTAGTGGCTTTCTTTTTTGTCTTTTCCATACTTACAAAAGGTGTAGTACTGTAGGAAAGCACTATCAGGTATACGCTTCAAATACAGTATAAGTGAAGAGCCCTTACAGGACAGAGTAACAGATCAGGATTATCAGGATTCTCCTTAAGCAAAGAAATGGAGGAGTCAAGTCAACAATCATTTTTTAAATATTTAACTTAGCCGGTGAATATATAGCTGCAACTCTGTTGCTCGACAGACAAAAAACTGTACAAAAAACTCGCCAGCGATCGCTATACAGGTTGCGGGTGTGCCCATCGGCGCCAACTGTCGGCCAGATACCAAACTCCATGTAAACAAAGACTCAATTTTCTCTCTGTCGACGTGTCAACAAGACGTACTTTACTCGCTGTTGAAACCTGGAGTTTTTCCCATCATCTTTGGTGAAGTACTATATTCTGATTTTGAGCTTTCGCTGTGCAGGGTTTTTCTTCAAATAAATCCTTGAACTCTTTGTTGTATCGGATTCATTGTTGATGACTAGATCGTTTTTTGGAATTTTCCTTTGACCAATTCAAAATGGCTGACCTTTCACAAGTTCCCAAGTTTAGAAAATGCAATGCTAGGGACTGTTCTAGGCGTCTTCCGAAGGCTTCTCTCGACCCTCACACTGTTTGTTCCAATTGTCGGGGTAAAACCTGTCAATTGGAAGATCGGTGTGAGGAATGCGTGGGCCTTTCGGAATTCGATTTTATCGAATTTGAAAAGTACACACGCAGGCTAGAGAGAGATAGAATTAGGAGAAGTTCTTCTAGGTCGATAGATATTTCCTCTCCTCATGCCCCACAACCTATTCCTTCCCCTGTAGTGGTTGTTCCTAACCCCCCTCCTAGCACTCAGGAACCATCGATGGCTGACATGATGCGTGCTATCCATGCCCTGGGGGAGAGAGTTGAGTCCCTTGCAAGTGACCGCAATCAACTCATGGCGGATGTTAAGGAGCTAAAGTGCCAAAGTGCCGCGGGAAGTGATAAAGTGCCTAGTGAAAGTGTTGTGAACAGTGTTGCGCTTGAGGGTTCGTCTGTTCGTGCCTGTCGTCCTCCTAGTCCGGGACCTCTTGCAAGCTCCCAAGTCCAGGGGAGAAGCAATGTCGTACGACGCATGGGTTCGAGAGGCCTTGATCAGCGAACAGACGTTCCCTCCATGGTAACAGGCGTATCTCCCCAAGATCACCCCTACCTACGTAAGACGAGAGAGCCCGTTTTTACCTCGTCGTCTGAAGGTGTTTCTCGTAAGAAACTTTGGACCGAGGTCTCACGACCTTTAAAGCGTAAATCGGTCCCTTCAGGACAAGTCCAACGTCCCGGTTGTAGCCACTGGGTCAGTTCGGACTCGTTGCCGTCATCTGATGACTGCTCACCGCCTAAGAGAGGCAAAGCGGTACCGCTTCAGTCGCTAACCCCGTCTGTCGCCGCACTTGCTCCCGTAGACCCTAAATGGGCTTTGCTGCAAGACATGCAGTCCAAGCTTACGTCTTTGATGCAGGACTTTCATGCGGAGAAGGTTGCTGCTGTACCTTCTGGCCAACAACCTTCCAAGCGATCGGTTGTGCGTCCTGTTGACGCTGAGGTAACCTTCTCGCGTCTACCAGTTGAGGTGGTTCCTCCACCGATGCGATCCAGTGTGGGTTGCCAGCCGCACGTTGACGTTAAGCGACGCTCGGAGGTGGTTGTTGACGTTCAGGATGTTCAACAACCATCAGAGGTGACTTGTTTTGACGCGGTGCGTCAACCTCCGCAACCCAGTGTGGTTTCCAATGCTCAACCCAGGCGGTCTAGACAGTCTCGGGTGGACGCTGTGCGTCCTCATGCTCCCATGGTTGTTGACAGTTCACAGACTGTGCAGCAGTTCCATGACGTTGCGTCCGGCTCCGTCACGCATGCACCAGTGCGACCGGACTCGGCGATCCAGACGTTGCCCACTCCGTTGCCGTTTCCTCATCAGTTTTCGGATGAGGAACTATCTGATGAGGATGTTGCTGAACAACAAGACGATCAACAGTCAGAACTGGACGAGCCCAAGTCAACTCAACCATCTTTGGACTTTAGAAAAGTCTTGGCTGTATTCAAAGAGTTGTTTCTTGACCAGTTTATTTCTGTGGCTCCTCGTTCTCCGCCGTCAGAGTTTGTATTAGGCATGCCTTCTACCGCACCTGCCTTTACTAGACTCGTCCTCTCACGCTCATCCAAGAGAGCTTTGCGGCTGATAGGAGACTGGTTAGAGTCCAAGAAGAGTTTAGGGAAGACAGCATTTGCCTTTCCCCCATCTAAACTCTCTTCTAGATCGAGCGTCTGGTATGCCACGGGAGAAGTTCTCGGCTTGGGAGTTCCTGCCTCTGCCCAGGGCGACTTCTCAAGTCTTGTAGACTCTCCCCGCCGCCTTGCCATGAGACGCTCGAAGATTTGTTGGTCACCATCGGACCTGGACCACCTTCTGAAAGGGATCTTTAGGGCTTTTGAAGTCTTTAACTTTTTAGACTGGTGCTTAGGAGCCCTGAGCAGGAAAATCTCTTATACAGATAAAGATATTTCTTTGCTCATTATGTCCTGCATGGACAAGGCCGTCCGTGATGGGTCCAATGAGCTAGCTGCCTCATTCACGTCCGGAGTCCTGAAAAAGCGAGTCTCTCTGTTCGTTCCTGTGTGCTGGAGTTACACCATGCCAGAGATCTGAACTTCTCTTTGCTCCCCTTTCCAAGTGCCTGTTTCCTGAAGTCTTGGTAAAGGAAATTGCCGCTTCGTTAGTTCAGAAGGACACTCACGATCTGGTTGCGTCCTCAGCTCGCAAAGCTCCCCCTTTGCCTTCATCTTCCGCTAGACCGAGGATAGACACTCCAGCGTCTCGCTTTATTCCGCCCTTTCGTGGCAGAGCCTCCAGCAGAGGAGGTGCTCGTGCCGAAGGGAAACGAGGGAAGAGGAAAGGATCCAAATCCTCTAAGGGCAGAGTCTGACTGCCCGCAACTTCAGACAGCAGTGGGAGCCAGACTCAAGAACTTCTGGCAAGCCTGGGAGAGGAGAGGCGCAGATTCACAATCTGTAAAGTTACTCAGAGAGGGGTACAAAATCCCTTTTGTACGCAAACCCCCTCTAGCAACGTCTCCCATCGATCTCTCTCCCAGGTACAGAGAGGAAGAAAAGAGACAAGCCCTGAAATTGGAAGTGTGTCTTTTGCTAGAGAAGGGAGCGGTGGTCAAAGTCTCGGACCTTCAATCACCGGGATTTTACAACCGTCTCTTCCTAGTTTCAAAGAAGACAGGAGGGTGGAGACCGGTGCTAGACGTCAGTGCTCTGAATGTCTTTGTCATAAAGACGAAGTTCTCCATGGAGACCACAAAGTCAGTCTTAGCAGCGGTCAGAAGGGAAGACTGGATGGTCTCGCTAGACCTCAGAGACGCCTACTTCCACGTCCCCATTCACTCAGACTCCCAACCTTTTCTGAGATTCGTTTTCGAAAATGTGGTCTACCAGTTTCGGGCCCTGTGCTTTGGCCTAAGCACAGCTCCTCTCGTGTTTACGAGGCTGATGAGGAATGTAGCCAAATTCCTCCACTTATCGGACATCCGAGCCTCCCTTTATTTGGACGACTGGCTTCTCAGAGCCTCTTCCAGTCGTCGCTGTCTGAAGGATCTCAAGTGGACTCTAGATCTGACCAAGGAATTGGGACTCCTAGTCAATTTGGAAAAGTCGCAGCTGGTCCCATCCCAAACTATTGTGTATTTAGGGATGGAGATTCACAGTCTAGCTTTTCGGGCTTTTCCGTCGGCCCCCAGAATAGATCAAGCCCTGTTATTCATCCAGAAGATGCTGAAGAAGGAACGCTGCTCAGTAAGGCTGTGGATGAGTCTGGTAGGGACGCTGTCATCCCTGGAACAATTTGTGTCACTAGGAAGACTACACCTCCGTCCTCTTCAATACCATCTAGCTTTTCACTGGAAAAAGGACAAGACGCTAGAAGCGGTCTCGATCCCGATTTCCGAAAAGATGAAGTCTTGTCTGACTTGGTGGAAGGACAATATCAACCTGAGAGAGGGTCTTCCCCTGGCTGTTCAGACTCCCAACCACGTTCTCTTCTCGGACGCATCGGACTTGGGCTGGGGCGCGACACTGGACGGTCGGGAATGCTCAGGTCTGTGGAACTCGAGTCAGAGGAGCATGCATATCAACTGCAAGGAGCTGTTGGCAGTACATCTGGCCTTGAAAAGCTTCAAGTATCTCCTTCGAGGCAAAGTGGTGGAAGTAAACTCAGACAACACCATGGCCTTGGCGTACATCTCCAAACAAGGAGGTACCCACTCACTGACGTTGTACGAGATCGCAAGGGACCTGCTCATCTGGTCAAAATGTCAAGACATCTCCCTAGTAACGAGGTTCATCCAAGGCAACTTGAACGTCTTAGCAGATTGTCTCAGTCGGAAAGGGCAAGTAATTCCAACAGAATGGACCCTCCACAAGGATGTGTGCAAGAGACTTTGGGCCACTTGGGGCCAACCAACCATAGATCTCTTTGCAACCTCGCTGACCAAGAGGCTTCCAATCTATTGCTCCCCAGTCCCGGACCCGGCAGCAATACATATAGATGCCTTCCTCCTAGATTGGTCACATCTGGATCTCTACGCATTCCCACCGTTCAAGATTGTCAACAAGGTACTGCAGAAGTTCGCCTCTCACGAAGGGACAAGGTTGACGTTAGTTGCTCCCCTCTGGCCCGCGAGAGAATGGTTCACCGAGGTACTTCGATGGCTAGTAGACGTTCCCAGAAGTCTTCCTCTAAGGGTAGACCTTCTACGTCAGCCTCACGTAAAGAAGGTACACCAAAGCCTCCACGCTCTTCGTCTGACTGCCTTCAGACTATCGAAAGACTCTCGAGAGCTAGAGGCTTTTCGAAGGAGGCAGCCAGTGCAATTGCTAGAGCAAGGAGAGCGTCTACCATTAGAGTCTACCAATCGAAGTGGGAAGTCTTCCGAGACTGGTGCAAGTCAGTTTCTGTATCCTCGACCAGTACCTCTGTAGCTCAAATAGCTGATTTTCTCTTATACCTGAGAAAAGGACGATCCCTTTCAGCTCCCACTATCAAGGGCTACAGAAGCATGTTGGCATCGGTCTTCCGGCATAGAGGCTTAGATCTTTCCAACAATAAAGATCTTCAAGACCTCCTTAAGTCTTTTGAGACCACCAAGGAGCGTCGTTTGGCTACCCCTGGATGGAATTTAGACGTGGTGCTAAGATTCCTCATGTCAGACAGGTTTGAGCCGTTACAATCAGCCTCCCTGAAAGATCTCACTCTTAAGACTCTTTTCCTGGTATGCTTAGCCTCTGCTAAAAGAGTCAGTGAGATTCATGCCTTCAGCAAGAACATCGGATTTTCGTCGGAAAAAGCCACCTGTTCGCTGCAACTTGGTTTTCTAGCCAAAAATGAGCTGCCTTCTCGGCCTTGGCCTAAATCTTTCGATATTCCCAGCTTATCGGAGATCGTAGGCAATGAACTAGAAAGAGTCTTATGCCCTGTTAGAGCTCTTAAGTTCTATTTAAAGCTTACCAAACCTTTACGAGGCCAATCTGAAGCTTTATGGTGTTCAGTTAAGAAACCATCTTTGCCTATGTCAAAGAATGCTTTGTCATACTTTATCAGATTGTTAATACGAGAAGCTCATTCACATCTGAGTGAGGAAGACCGAACTTTGCTTAAGGTGAAGACGCACGAAGTTAGAGCTGTAGCAACTTTCGTGGCCTTTAAGCAAAATAGATCTCTGCGAAGTATAATGGACGCAACCTATTGGAGAAGCAAGTCAGTGTTCGCGTCATTTTACTTGAAAGATGTCCAGTCTCTTTACGACAACTGCTACACACTGGGACCATTCGTAGCAGCGAGTGCAGTAGTGGGTGAGGGCTCAACCACTACAATTCCCTAATTCCATATCCTTTTAATCTGTCTCTTGAAATGTTTTTAATGTTGTTTTTTTATTGGTTGTCCGGAAGGCTAAGAAGCCTTTCGCATCCTGGTTGATTTGGCGGGTGGTCAAAGTCATTTCTTGAGAGCGCCCAGATTAGGGGTTTGATGAGGTCCTGTTGTATGGGTTGCAGCCCTTGATACTTCAGCTCCTAGGGGTCTGTCAGCATCCTAAGAGGATCGCGAGGCTCCGTAAGGAAGACGTACTTATAAGGCAGAGTAATCGTCTAAGTCGACTTCCTTACCAGGTACCTATTTATTTTGTTTTTGTTATTTTGATAACTTCTAAAATGAAATAAAAACTCTTAGCTCATAAAATGTAAACATATTTAACTGGTCTCTACCCACCACCCTGGGTGTGAATCAGCTATATATTCACCGGCTAAGTTAAATATTTTAAAATGATATTTTAATTATAAAATAAATTTTTGAATATACTTACCCGGTGAATATATAAATTAAATGACCCTCCCTTCCTCCCCAATAGAGACGCAGTGGGACGAGGAGAAAATTGAGTCTTTGTTTACATGGAGTTTGGTATCTGGCCGACAGTTGGCGCTGATGGGCACACCCGCAACCTGTATAGCGATCGCTGGCGAGTTTTTTGTACAGTTTTTTGTCTGTCGAGCAACAGAGTTGCAGCTATATATTCACCGGGTAAGTATGTTCAAAAATTTATTTTATAATTAAAATATCATAATTGATGGATTTTGCATTTTTGAAACAGTCGGGTACAAATAGGAAAGACAGCAGCCTCCACCTCTTATAGTGTGCTCTTGCTTAGACCGTATTGATACTCATGTCCATGCACTGTATTGCAGACAACTTTGATTATTGAGGACTGACTTCGAGATTTATCCAGGCTCCACGTTCTTTAGAAAACTCAAAAGGAGGTCTCTGTGGTGTAGAGTCTGAGCTTCGGACTCGGCCAGTAACAGGTAATAGTCAAGGTAATGCAAAAGTGTGATGTCCATGACGTGAGCCCAGGAACTACAGCACGTTGAAGTCTTTTGTGAACACTTGTGGGGATGTAGACGGGCCAAATCAAAGGACTCTAAATTCGAGCCTCCCTTCTCCCTAGACCAAAGCAGAGATACTTTCTTGATCTTGGATGGGATGGGGTTTGAAAGTACACGTCTTTGAGGTCTTTGTACAGCAGGAAGTCGTTTTGTCTGATTGCTTGTAGGATTGTGTTGTGAATCTCCATTTTGTATAGTGTTTAAAGAACTAAACAGTTCAAGTGAGATAAGTGGATGAATGGTCTCCAACCCCTGACAACCTTTTGACCATGAACAAGTTGCAGTAGAAGCCTGGAGACTTATCATAAACTTCCCATGTCCTTTTCCATCTATTTTACTTTACTGTCAAGAGAACCAACTAGCATCAATTGCAAACCAATGACTGGTATTTAATAGAAACATTTTTACCAGCATAGTCTGAACCTCGTCTTCTAAGAGAAGGTCTTTGGAGGACCCTCTCTAGTACAATATCTCGATCTTTTGAATCTGATTGCAAGGAGGGCAACAGTTGGTGAACGGGAAGGAGTACCCAGATCAAAACACCTCGACCATCCAGGGACCTTGTCCAATGACCTGACAGGCACTCCCCTTAAGTGGTGTCATGAGGGAAATGCCTTCCCTTACGTGAACTTCTGCTGACCAAGACCACTCTTGTAGGATTATCCATGGCAACGAAATGAATGAGAAAAGTTGCCTTGTCTTCAGTAATGAGGATAGCCGGCCTTTGGAAAAAGCCTGCCACGCTGCTAAAGCTGTTTAGGTGGGGGGGGGGATTGACTTGGGTTTAGTGGAATCCGTAGGAGCTTTTTAATCTGTAGTTGCTCATTGAAAGAAGGTGGTTTGGCCCACTTTCTACCACTTCTCGACCACTTCTGCACCTTCTTCAGGAGGGAAAAAGGTCTGGCATTACGTCAACATTGTGTTATGCCAAGTCAACGTATCCCGAGACGCCATCTGACGAACCAACTTGTTTATCACTGCATCTGACGCTTGAAGATGCATTTGTTCCACAGAAGGGAACACTGGTTGGTAAAACATTCAAGGGACTCAGGCCGTGAACAATAGAGTTCTTTGGACTGTTTCCTTTTCTTTGAGAGGTTTTCCAAAACTGTCAAGTAGGAAACATGTCTGCAAGGCCAACATAGCAGCAGTTTCTAAGTTCACACACTCATCTGCAGAGAAGACTTTTGGTTGCCTAGCCAACTTCTCGCTGGACATCTCCAGGATCAAGGTAGCTTTGTCCAATTAAGAGGCAATGGGTTGGAATGAGTCCCCCTTTTGTGACGTAAAATTTTGTACTTTCTGGAGGGCGGGAGGTGTCAGTTTGGACAACATTTCAGATTAAAGGGAGTCTTTAGAGGCTGACACTTGCTGTTATATCCTCCTGATAGTATTCACAGCCTCTTAAGACCACAGCTGTGCTATTTGGTTCCTTGAGTTATAAGCCTCATGAAAAAAAGCATCAATCGTTATCTTTCTCCCCGGAAAGGAAGCTCTAGGTGCACCACTAAAGTTACTGTATGTTCCGTAACTGGAATACAAACCACGCTATTTATTAGGGGTTATACTTTTGGCGGAGCTGTAATGACGAGCCATTAAAATTTAGGGAGGATTAACTACCCACACCGATAGTTAGCGGGGGTAGGGGGGGGTGTAGCTTACTACTACTCCCATTCACACACCTGTGATTTAGTCACTTTACTTTTGGGTCGGTTGGAGAGCGGTTGTTTCCTTTCTCCCTCCTCGCCTTTTCTGGACTGTCATTAATTTTTGTCTTTTAACTTACTTTTTCTTATACATGTATATATATGAAAACATTCTTAATGTTTGTGTAACTATGTGTACAGAAATGTGATAAGTTTCCTTTTCAGTGTTTGTGCTGTGTGTGTGATACATAAACGACGACACTTGCGTAGATTAGCAAGGCCAGCACAGTTCCACTTCGTGGGGAACGACCTCTCCCTCTTTGGTCCATCGGTCTTCCCATCGGCATATAACCGTTAACTCGGCCGCCGCAGGGGAATCATCATCGCCTGGACCCTCTTCATTCAACTATTGCCTTCGCCTTTTCCCTTTTCCTACAGGAAACATGGATTTCTGAGCGAAGGGAATGTGGCCTCTCAGAGATTGACTACGGTCTTTCTCTTCTCGAGGTCGTTCACCTTTACAACAACAGTGTATTATTGGGGAAGCTCCTTTCCCGTGTGCGGGTTAGGTTGCTCTTCCGATTGTTTGTCTCAATTATTTTTAGTGAAATTATATTTGTAATTTTAACTTTTCAGCTTTTCTCCGTGGGGAACACTTCCCTTCGGAGGATCAGTGATTCTCACTATTTGTGAATATTCTTAGCTGATTTAAATAATTGTAATTCTGTTTTGTTCCATAACTGAAATACAAACCACGCTATTTAATATGGGTTATTACTTCGGCGGAGCTGAAATGACGAGCCATTAGAGTTGCAACGAGGGTTTACTACCCCACCGCCTGTTTAGTGGGGGGTAGGGAGGGGTAGCTTGCTCCCCCCCCTCACACACACCTGTGAATAGTTCACTTTGCTTTTGGCTCGGGTGATGAACAGACGTGTCTGCTCTCACCCTCTTTGACTGCCATTAATCTGTTTTGCTTTTTCTTTCTACAGAGTGTGTGAAGTTGGCCTCTATTAATATGCGTACGTGTTCTGGTTTACCTGACCGCCCTTGTGGGACCTTTATGTCTGCGGTAGACACAGATCCTCTCACCTTGTGTCCTCATTGTAGGGGCCAACGGTGTGAAAAGGGTAATGTATGCGGTGAGTGTAGGGAGTGGTCTACCTCCCAGTGAGAGAGGTTTGCCCAGCGCCGGAAGAAGTCCAAAGGGGATATTTATCCTCCAAAGGCTTCCTTGAAGAGAGAAAATCCCAAGGCCTCTTCTTCCGTAGCCCAAACCTCCTCCGAAGCTCCCACTCGATCGGTCTCTTCCGAGAGGCCGTCGAAGGGGAGCGTAGACTGTTGTTCTGTTGACCGATCCCGGGGTGCGGGAGAGGTAGGTGCCTCCCATAGCGAGGCAGCTGCCCCTCTTCCCTCGGAGGAGGATATTGATTTCCTTTGCCTAATCGTGATTTGTTACAGCTTTGGTCTTCCTTGGGACTTCAGGGTTCGCCCTCCAAGGAAGCCCTGTTTGATATGATCAAGCTTGGAGCAGCTGTTAAACAATCGCCGGCGATAGCAGACATAGATCCTCTGTCTATCGTCGACGTTGTTCTAACGGAGGCCTCCTGTGTGTCGGATCAAACTGCTCCTGTTGTTGCTGAGGTAGCTGAAGGCTCTGATTCCCCCTCTGAACATCTTTCAAGGGTGGAACTTAGTCCCACGGTCTCTCCTGCTGGTGACTCCCCCCCCCCCCCCGGGGGGGAGTTCACTTACAGAGACTCCTCTGCGGAGGCCTTACGAAGGTCAGCTTGCTGATCCCACTACCCCCAGAAGGCGTATAAGGCGGAAGGCTCATCCTCCCCTTCGCCATGGAGGACTTCCTTCTCCTTACAAGGGAGTTAGGAGGTGCCTTTTCGGCTCGTCGTCCCCGCAGTCCTCTGCAGAGGAGACTCGCCGTTCACCAAACCTGCCAGCTACCACCTTAGACCTCTCCGAAGATCGTTCGTGATCTCCTTCGGTGAAAGGTCGTCCTTCGGGACTCCCTGATTTGTCACCCTCCAGACCTGCTGTCCTGCCATCACCCTTCAAGGCTGCTGATCCTGTCATTGTACAGGCACCGGTCCCTTCAGGGCACAAGAGACTTGAGCGCAAAACTCTGTCTCAGTCCTTTAAGCGCCAGGCACCCCCTGCGCGCCGTCTTGCTGCTGTTCCTGACTTAGTGCCACTGCACTCTCTTGGGCGCGCTCCTGCTCCTGTTCTTACGCGCCAGGGTCCCCCTGCGCGCTCACGCTCTCCTGCACGCCCTCCTGCAGATCCTGTTATAGCGCGCCAGTGCTCTCCTGCGCACACGCGCTCACCTGCGCGCCAGCGCCCTCCTGCAGTTCCTGCCACAGCGCTCAAGCGCTCTCCTATTCGTCAGCGCTCTCCAGTGCCTCAGCGCACTTCTGGAATTAAGCGCACAGCTACAGTTCCTGACACAGCGCGCAAGTGCTCACCAGCGCTCTCCTGTGCTCTCCCACATTCCAGCGCGCAGTACAGGAGGTACCTAAGTTAGCGCACGGGCGCTCACAGGTACCCCTGCCTTCTTCCTCCAAACTGCGCACCCCTGTGCGCCCGAATTCTGTTGCGCGCCATGCGCGCCCGAATTCTGTTGCGCGCCATGCGCGCCCATCACAGCAGCACACACCCTTACGCCCGCATCCTGATGCGCGCCCACGATCTCCTGCGCGCCCAGCGCGCCCACGTTCTTCTCAGAGGGCAGTTCCTGCATCACCTGCGCAACGTTCTCCTACGCGCCAGCTCACCTTTGCGCTCTCACGAGGCTGCGCAATCGCGCCCTCGCCCCGTGCTTCCTGGAACGCACGCTCCACGCCCACGCGCTAGGAATATTTCTCCTGCGCATGCGCGCCCAATAGTTTCGCCCGCACGGGCTCATCAGCAGGTTCCTGCGCGCCCGCGCGAGCAGAAGGTTGCTCACACTCCAGCTCCTATCCAGCCTTCAACCCCGCCCGACGTTCCAGCTCCTGCGCGCCGCATGCCCTCGTCATCACCTATGCGCGCCCACGCGCCCTCGCCCTCGCGCGCGAAGTTCCTGTCTTGCACGATCCTTCCGCCTGCGATCCAGGGCAGGGCTCATCGCGCGACCACCAGCGCGATTTACGCTGCGATCCCGCACGCGACTTCATGGGGCTTCAGGCAGACAGATCATCTTCTCGTTCCCCCCCCTCGCAAGCGCAGAACAGCGCGCTCGCCGGAGGAGGGGAGGTTCCCGGACAGGTCTAAGGACTCTCTTTCAGCTCCGTTTCAGGCGAACCCTCGTTTGTCGACTCCTCCTAGGGATCGATCGATCCACTTCCCTCCAGAGGGAGTGTATCACAGCGCGACTGTCAGCCAACAGCCCTGGTTTGGTACCATGGAGCTCTCATGCAGGCTTTTAAGCCTGTGTTCTCTGAACTAGGTCACAAAGCAGTGGCTACCTCGTCTCCCCTGAAGAGGAAGAGAGGAGTCCCCTCCGTGGTGACCTCTCCAAGGGCTAAGCTGTTTCCTCGGAAATCCTTGCGCAAGGCTCCCTCTCCCCCCCCCCCAGACTTTCTCTCCCTCCCCTGCGGACGAGGATTTCCCATCCTCAGGGGAGTCTGACGAGCCTGTCCTTTCCCCCCATCGCACCAATGGGGGAAACTCCGCTTCTCCCTGAGAAGTCTCCTCACACGGGATTGGAGAAGAGCCTGCATCCATCGTTGCTAGAGTCCTGTATCTCTCCCAGGAGGGAGCCGAAGGACTCGAAACTTTGCCTAAGTCTTCTACAAGGATCAGACAGGAACCAGCTAGACCTTCGGAGAATGTCCACGTGTCCCCTCAGGAAGAGCCACTGGGGACTGGAGACTTTGCTGCTAGCCCTTCGGGAGGAGAGCATCAAGAGTCAGAACATGCGGTCTGGCAAGTTCTGACCCTCATGAGAAATCTCAACGGGTTTCCAGACCCTGAGATTCCTCCTCGTGAGGGTAAGGACACGGTCTTGGACCGAGTCTACGGCACCCAAAAGCCCTCTAGGGCCAGTGCAGCCTTGCCCTGGTCACAAGGGGTGAAGAGTGCCAGAGACAAGGTCGAAGGCCAGCTATCTGAGCTTGCCTCCTCCAACAGATCCAGCGCCGGTAACAAGCTCCTCCCTCCTCCTCGAGTCCACCAAAGGAGGTATTTCGAGATCTTAGAGGAGACTTGTTTGAGTCTTCCCATTCACCATTCTGTGGAAGAACTCACTGGGGGAGTCCCTCTAGAGATACTTTCCAACCGGCAGGTTTCGTATTCTGCTACTGAGATTCTAAGCCAGGAGAAGGTGGCGAAGTGTGCCATGCAGGCAACTTCGTGGCTTGACATCTGGCTGGGGTCTCTGGGCATCCTGGTGTGGTCTGAGGATCTGTCCAAAGAAAGCACCAGGAAGGCAATGGAGATATTCTTACTCTGGCACGCGGACCATCGAGTTTATGGCCCACCAAGTCTCGAGCTTGTGGGCCAATACGATCTTGAAACATTGAGAGGCAGTTGTCGAGAGATTCCACCAGAAAGTCCCCTGTTCCGACGTTAGCAGGCTCAGACACTCTTCCATGCTCGGTAAGAGTCTGTTCGAGCCTAAGGACGTGGAGCTAGCCACTGAGAGGTGGAGGAAGTCCAACCAGGACTCCCTCCTCCATAGTGGGTTGGCCAGGGCACCAGCCACCCGTTGAGATACTACCACTAGAGAATTATGGCATCTTTTGACTGGCCAGACAGTACTACATTAGATCCTTCTCTCTGGTTACGGTTCATTTTCCCTTTGCTTACACATACACCGAATATTCTAGCCTATTCTTTACATATTCTCCTCTGTCCTCATACACCTGACAATACTGAGATTACCAAACAGTTCTTTTTCACCCTAGGGGTTACTGTACTGTAATTGTTCAATGGCCACTTTCCTCTTGGTAAGGGTAGAAGAGACTCTTTAGCTATGGTAAGCAGCTCTTCTGGGAGAAGGACACTCCAAAATTAAACCATTTTTCTCTAGTCTTGGGTAGTGCCATAGCCTCTGTACCATGGTCTTCCACTGTCTTGGGTTAGAGTTCTCTTGCTTGAGGGTACACTCGGGCATACTATTCTATCTAATTTCTCTTCCTCTTGTTTTGTTAAAGTTTATATAGGAGATATTTATTTTAATGATGTTACTCTTCTTAAAATATTTTATTTTTCCCTTTTTCCTTTCCTCACTGGGCTATTTTCCCTGTTGGAGCCCCTGGGCTTATAGCATCCTGTTTTTCCAATTAGGGTTGTAGCTTAGCAAGTAATAATAATAATAATAATAATAATAGGGCCCTGACATCGAGGCCCTACAAACCTCCAGCAACTCAACAGCCCTGACCAGCTAAGAATACGAAAAAGACGACAGCAGCAAAGCCAAAGGTGTCTAAGCCCTTTCCCGTCAAGGACAGGAAGGGCAGCAAGTCCTCCAGCGGAGATAAAAATCCTAGAGGGAGCGGCCGAGGCCATAAACGCTAGGATTGGCAGTCCCCCTGCATGTCCACCAGTGGGGAGGATGCCTACAAAGTTGCGCGACAAGGTGGCAGCAACTTGGGGCAGATCTCTGGACAATTTCCATGATTGCTCAGGGTTATCGCGTCCCATTCACATCCTCTCTACCTCCCCTGACAGCGAGGCCAGTGTCATTGAGCTCCCTTACCATGGGATCGGTAAGGGGGCAAGCCCTCCGGGCAGAAGTCGAAACCATGTTGAAGAAGGACGCTCTCCAAGAGGTGGCAGACGGGTCCCCAGGCTTCTACAGTCGACTCTTTCTTGTAAAAAAGGCATCTGGAGGCTGGAGACCAGTCATCGACCTCTCGACCCTGAACAGGTTTGTCAGACAGATTCCGTTCACCATGGAGACGGCAGACAAGGTCAGACTTGCAGTGAAACCGCAAGACTTCATGTGTACACTGGACCTGAAGGACGCTTACTTCCAGATCCCAGTCCATCTGTCTTCCAGGAAGTACTTAAGATTTTGCCTAGACAAGAAGATCTACCAGTTCAAGGTGCTGTGCTTCAGTCTCACCACAGCTCCTCAGGTGTTCACCAGAGTGTTCACCCTGATATCATCGTGGGCTCACAGGATCGGTATCCGTCTCCTCCGTTACCTGGACGACTGGCTGATCCTAGCAGACTCGGAGGCAACCCTTCTTCGCCACCGAGACAGGCTTCTGGATCTTTGCCAGGATCTGGGGATCATGGTAAATCTCGAGAAGTCCTCTCTGCAGCCCTCTGAAACTGGTATACCTAGGCATGGTCATAGACACCAATCTCCACAAAGCCTTCCCATCAGACGACAGAATAGCAAGGCTGAGGAAGGTCGCAAGGCCTTTCCTAAAACGAGTAGAACTTCCAGCCCAAACGTGGTTACGTCTCCTCGGCCACCTCTCTTCCTTGGCCCGTCTGGTTCCCAATGGTCGCCTCAGAATGAGATCTCTCCAATGGCGACTCAAGTCTCGGTGGAATCAAGGACACGATTCCCCGGACTCTCTGATCCCTATGGGTACCGTGGAACAGACTGACCTTCAGTGGTGGTTAGCAGACGAGAACCTACGAAAGGGAGTGGATCTTCTCGTCCTTCCCCCGGATTTGATGTTGTTTTCGGACGCATCAAAGATAGGGTGGGGGGCCCACATTCTGAACCACAGGACATTAGGACTGTGGTCAGAATCAAAAAGTTACCTCCACGTAAACCTGCTAGAAATGAAGGCCGTATCCCTGGCACTTCAGAAGTTCCATCAGGTCTTGGCGGGCCACTCTGTGGTGGTGATGAGCGACAACACCACAGTAGTGGCTTATATCAACAAGCAGGGAGGTACCTTCTCGGAACAGCTATCCCATCTTGCAGTAGAGATACTGAGATGGTCCGAAGTCCACTCGGTCACACTTTCAGCTTGCTTCATTCCAGGCAAGAGGAATGTGCTCGCCGACAGTCTGAGCAGAGCGATGCAGATAGTGAGTACCGAATGGTCTTTAGATCAAGTAGCCAACAAAGTCCCGACTTTGTGGGGTTCCCCGACTGTGGATCTGTTCGCTACAGCGCTGAACTTCAAGCTCCCGCTGTACTGCTCCCCAGTCCCGGACCCCAAGGCTCTCTGGCAAGATGCCTTCCAACAACGGTGGGACAACATCGACTTTTACGCCTTTCCCCTGTTCTGTCTGATGAGGAGGGTGCTCAACAAGACCAGAATATCGGTCAATCTATCGGTGACCCTGATAGCTCCGCTATGGCATCACGTAGAGTGGTTTCCGGACCTCCTGCAACTCCTTACGGAGCCCCCGAGAGAACTCCCTCCATGTCACAAGCTACTCAAACAACCACACGCCAACATCTTCCACAAAGCCGTAGCTTCACTTCGACTTCATGCCCGGAGACTATCTAGCACCTCCTCGCTGAGAGAGGATTTTCGCAACAAGTTGCGGAAAGGATGTCTGGACACCTGCGCAGGTCATCCGCAAGGGTCTACCAGGCGAAGTGGTGAGTTTTCTGTGGTTGGTGTCGTGGAAGGGGTATCTCTCCACTCGATGCCACTATTCCAGCAATAGCGGAGTTCTTCGTGTATTTGCTGGAAGAAATGTGCCTTTCAGTCTCGGCGGTGAAAGGCTATTGCTCAGCCTTAAGTCTAGCCTTCAGGCTCAAAGGAGTGGACATTTCTTCCTCGCTGGAACTTTCTCTACTCATACGGAGTTATGAACTTACCTGCCCTCAGTTGGAAGTGAGACCTCCTCCATGGAACGTGGTTCGAGTTCTCAGGTCCCTGAAGAGACCTCCCTACGAACCATTACGCCAGGCTTCAGATCGCCACTTTACTTGGAAGACGGTGTTCCTGCTAGCTTTGGCTTCGGCCAAACGAGTCAGCGAAATTCATGGTCTCTCATACGACATCGCCCATTCAAGGGGATGGGGGGAGGTAACGTTCAGGTTCGTCCCTGAGTTTGTTGCCAAGACTCAGAATCCGGGAGTGCATGACCCTCGGTTCGACTCTTTCCAGGTTTCGAGTCTTCGTTCTGTAACAGATGACCCAGACCATCTCCTACTGTGCCCAGTAAGGAGTCTGAGGTTGTATCTTAAAAGAACAGCTGCAGTTCGTCCCCAGGTGCAAGCCTTGTTTGTGAGCACTGGGGAAAACGAAGAGGAGGGTCACTAGGAATACCATCTCAGCCTGGATTTGCAAGGTAATACACCTAGCCTTGAATCCTGACCCTCTTCCGTCACGTCGCCCTAGACCACATGATGTCGGGCAAAGCTACGTCCCTGGCCTTCAAGAAGAATTATTCAGTGACGCAGGTCCTGCAAGCTGGGTGTGGAAGCGTCAGATGACCTTCACAGCCCACTACCTACAAGACTTGACACACAGGTGACTCTATACGTTATCTATCGGCCCTGTGGTGGCTGCACAACAGCTGGTCGAACCTCAGGCTCCTTAATGGACAGGTAGCAGAAGGTTGAGGGCATTGTTACCCGGTTTTACTCTGCATGAATGAAAAGGTTTCCCTGGCCCTTATTCTTTTCTTCATCCTCTCCTCCCTTGGAGAAAGCAGCATCCTGGGTTCTCTGCACAGCTGACCTCAAACCACTGCAGATAAACCATGCTTCCTTGTGTTCCTAGTATTAAGTGTAATACTGTCATGTCCCCATACCCTGACGAGGTGGTATTGGGAGAGTCCTAGCTTAGAATTCCATCTGAAGAACTCCAGGTCAACTTCCTAGGACGAGTCACGCTTCTCACCTTCACACGCAGCTTATGTAGGCCGCAGCAGTTGCACAGCAATGCTAGCGAGGTGCAGGGACTCCTTATTGCCTGAGTACTTACACACTCAAATATGGAGTCCTCGGGCAAAGCCAAAGTCAGTATAGCAGGGACTTACCAACCTTCCTAAGGGGTGAGTCACCCATAATAAATAGCGTGGTTTGTATTTCAGTTAAAGAAACAAATGACAAATTCGTAGATAATTTGTATTTTCCCTCACTATACAAACCTTAGCTATTTAATCAAACTTGCCCACCAGCCCTATCCCCTGTGAAGTCTTCACCGGTGTGTGTGAAGGGTGGGGGTAGCAAGCTACCCCTACCTACCCCCCGCTAACTAACGGTGGGGTAGTAAACCCTCGTTAAAACTCTAATGGCTCGTCATTTCAGCTCCGCCGAAGTAATAACCCCTATTAAACATGCTAAGGTTTGTCTAGTTAGGAAAAATACAAATTATCTACGAATTTGTCATTTTATTACAGTTACTTCGCTAACCCCTTCTCCCGTGGATGTCGACTGGGGGAAGCAAGGGCGCAATACTTATTTTTGTGTTGTTCCCTTGGAGTTACTCTTCGGAGTTCCTCCCTAGGGAATTTCTGTCAGATAATTAATTTTATTTTTTCCCAGTTAACTGTGCAGTTTTTCTTCGTTCGACTAAGAGTGCCGACGAAGCAGAGCTGTTCTGTTCACATCTGGGGAATCTGCTGTCACTGTGGTCCCTCAGAGGACGTCGTCGTGGGCGTCATAGAAGTACTCCCGTGACATGACCAGCATTTCAGATCTTAGAACGCTAGAGGAGGTTCGCCTCTAGGGGTTGGACAACTTCCCTTCCGAGGGAAAGTTTCCTCCCCAGGTGTGAGGTTGTTTCTCCCTTCAGAGGGAGAACTTCCCACATCTTAATAAATTCATTGTCTCGGACTGCTGTTGCTGCCTTCGCCCAGACTTTTCTCCCCCCTTGCTGAGTTTCTCTTCCTTCAGGGGCGGAGCACGGTCTTGGGAAGTCTCTTCTACGAAGTGCTTACCTCTCGTTCGCAAGAGAGGCCACTCATAGAGACTCCTCTTCGGAGGATTGCTACTGTTGAAGGTCAGCTTGCTGATCCACTGGCCATCATGGGCGTCTTCAAGTCTCTTCTACGAAGTGCTCACCTCTCTCGTTCGCGAGAGAGGCTACTCATAGAGACTCCTCTTCTGAGGATCGCTACTGTTAAAGGTCAGCTTGCTGATCCGTCGGCCCTCATGGGCATCATCATGGGCGTCTTCGTCTCTTCTACGAAGTGTTCACCTCTCTCGTTTACGAGAGATGTTACTCATAGAGACTCCTCTTCTGAGGATCGCTACTGTTAAAGGTCAGCTTGCTGATCCGTCGGCCCTCATGGGCATCATCATGGGCGTCTTCAAGTCTCTTCTACGAAGTGTTCACCTCTCTCGTTCACGAGAGATGTTACTCATAGAGACACCTCTTCAGAGGATCACGCTGCTCATCAGTTCCTGATCATACTACCAGCAGACCTACCAGTGCAACCTTGCCCTGCAACTTAGTCCGTGGCCTTCAGTCCTGGACTCTTCTTAAGGCCAGCTTGCTGGTCCACTGGCCCTCATGGGCTTCATCAGTTCCTGATTGTCCTACTAGCAGACCTACCAGTGCAACCTTGCGCTGCAACTTAGTCCGTGAACTTCGGTCCTGGACTCTTCTATGGACTTTTTTACGGTCCCCATCGGTGGATGCTTGCCCTTCCAAAGGGCACATCCGAGTTCCTGATCGTCCTGCCAGCAGTCTCCACGTAGTACTCTCACGCACGCGCCAATTCACCCTCCCTTGCGCAACCAGTCACACGCTTCGGCGCATTTTAGGGAGAATGCACAAAACTGCACAGCACCTTACTGCGCGCCAGCGCTCTTCCGCACTTTCCTGCGCCCTCCTGCGCAGTTGTGGTCTCAGATCCAATACGCCAGCTCTTGCCAGAGAGTTAGTGCTCGCAGATCCAATGCGCCAGCGCTTGCCTGCTCTCCAGGCAGAAATTGAGCACCAGTATCATCCTGTGTTCCATCACTCCAGTACTCGCGCAATAGGCAGTAAAAATATATAAAACTTTTTGGACAGGTCACCATTGCCCCATTCCTCCCCGCAAACACATAACATTGCCACCGGGAAAAGAGGAAAAAGGCTTCACAGAAGGATTCAAGATCCTGAAGATTCCATCTTACAAGGGGAATCGAAACGGGGAATCCTTGGTTCCTGTCTCTTCTGAAGTTTCTTTTTTTCCTTGACAGACCACCATCAGCAAATAGGAAAGCATCAACAGTCTGATCTCTAGATCACTGTTTGCTGATGGCTAGTTCACGGTTTACTGATCGCTAGGTCGCCGATCACCAGATCGCCAATTGCTAGCTCAACGCTGATCTTTGACCTCTAGTCCCTCCAATGACTAACGATCTCTGATTGCTAGCGTTCCAATCACCGATTGCTAGTCAATAACCAGTCATCAGCTTGCTGATCACTAGATCACCGATGGGCAGTTCATCTTTCTTCGATCATTGAACTCAGCTCGCTGATCTATGATCAGCCCATCTTCAGCTTGCTTATCTCTGACCAACTAGGGGTACCATAATCAGCTTGCTGATCTCTAACTCGCCATCGGCTCACAGACTACCAGTCATCGGCAATTCGCCAGCAGTTCGTGACTCGAACCTACTAGTCAACCTCTTCTCGTAGTTTCCTAGATCAGAAGTTATACAACATACTTCTCGCTACTGGCCTTTCGCCATCACACTAAAGTGATCGGCAAACGTTCGACAACCCTCATCAACGGCTTGTTGACAGGGAACTACTTGCGAGCACTCTCCAACTGCACAGTAACCATGATACCCAAATGTTAACCATTGATTAACATTCGCCAGATTGATTCTATTCTAAGGAATAGCATCAATCCCATCAGGGCGCATGGTAAGGCTAAGCGTTGCCTTCTTTTTGTTAGTTAAAGGAATTCTCTCTCAGAGAAGAATTCTTAAACTGGGTATCGCGTCTGATCCTTTTTGACACAAGTCAAGACTCAAGCGTCGACAATCTTCCATGCAAAAGGATTCGCAAGGAGCTGTCAGTTTGGGTCGATGTCCGCACCATGTTAAAGTTCGAACAAGGGCTAAGACCTCAGGTCTTCATTTGCACACTGGACCTAAAGGACACTTACTCCCAGTTCCATACCATCCATCTAGGAAGGTTGAAAGATTGTCTAGATAAACAAGAAACACCAGTTCAGGGCACTGTGCTTCGGTCTTTCCACTACACTCATCCTGGTCTCACAGGATCGGCTTCTGTCTCCTCCGTTTCGGGACGACTGACTGACCTTAGCAGACTCAGTGGCAACCTTGCATTAACACCGGAACTTCTGAAGTCTTTTTACCAAGATCCAGTGATCAGGGTAAACTTGCAGAAGTCTTCCCTACTTCCCTCCCAGAAGACTGGTGTATCTGGGAATGATTCTAGACACCAATCTCCACAAAACCTTCTCGAAACGAGAACAACTCCCATTCCAAAAGGACTAGAGTCGGACTGGAATCAGACCCTCGATCCCCCAAACATTCTGACCCCTATAAGACCAGAAGTTTGGACAAACCTCAAGGGATGGGTGTCAGTCGAGAATCTACAGAGCGACATAACCTTCTCGTCGTTCCCCACACCTTGGACTTGAGGTTGTGCTTAGAACACATCAAAAGAAAAGAGGAGGGACCATAGTGCTGCACCACACGACCTCAGCTCTCAGGACAGAGTCCGAAAGTACCTTCACTTAAATCTCTGAAGAGATGAAGGCCAACTTTCCGGTCCTTCAGCAGCCTCATCGTTTCCTAACAGACCACTCAGTGATTTGATGGACGACACACCACACACCACATACAGACTCGCATCAACAAGCAAGGAGGAACTTGCTTGTAGCCTCTTCCCATCTAACAGTGTAAACACTAAGATGGGCCAATGCCCGTTCGGTACCACTATCAGCTCTCTTCATTCCAGACTACAAGAACATGCTCGCTGACAATCTGTGCACAGCATCTCAGATAAGTTATACCAAATGGTCTTTGTATCGCCTTGTAGCCGACAAAGTCCCGACTTTACGGGGTCCTCCAACTAGGGATCTGTTCGCAACGCTCCTGAATCTTGGGCTGCTGTTTCTCCCCAGCCCTAGACCCCAAGGCGCTCTGGCAACAACGGGGGGTACAACAATGATGTCACGTCTCTTGTCTTTTTTATTTGGAGGAGGACACTCAAGAAGGCTAGAACATCGGTCAACCTGTTAAGGACTCTCCTAGCTCCGCTATGGCATTATGCAGAATGGTTTTCAAACCTTTTGCAACTCCTGATAGTCTCCAAGAGAACCCTCTCCACATCACAGACAACCCACTTCGACACCTACCACAAGCTATAGCTTTGCTATGATTGTACGCCTGGAGACTACCCAATACCTCTTTTGCGAAAAGGTTGTCTAGATATCTGAGGAATTCCTCAGCATCAGTCTACCAGGCAGTATAACATCTTGTGTGGTTGGTGTCATGTGAAAGTGTGTCTCTCCACTCGATACCTCGATTCCAGCAACAGCAGAATCCTCGAGTATATACAAGAGGAAAGACCCCCTATTCATTTTAGACAGGTAAAGATGATCACTCAACCTTGATCCTTCACCTTCAAACTGAAAGAAAGGGACACCCTCTTATCGATAGACTTTTCCTTACTCATACGGACTTACAACTTGACTTTCCCCAGTCGGAATTGAGACCTTCCTCTCGGAACGTGGTTCAAATTCTCCGTTCTCTAATGAGACCACCTTATGTTCCACTTCACCAGGCAACAAATTTTCTCGTGATTTAAGAAAACAATGTTCCTACACACTCGGACAGCAATCGTACGAGTCGAGGAACTTCATGGTCTCGCTTTCGACATCGCCCATTATTGAGAAGGGCGAAAGACAATGTTCAGTTTTTGTCCCTGAGTATGTTGCCAGACACAGTCTCCAGAGGTGATGGATCCTACACAAGTCTCCACTCGGTAACGGACGATCCAGATCATCCGTTACTGTACCCAGGGTAAGGTATGAGACTTTACATAAAGAAAACGGCAACAGCTCACCCGGGTCCCTTTTTTTGTCATCAGCACTGGGAGAGACTAGAGGAGGATCACCGAAACATCATCTCAACATGACGACTCACAGTGTCAGGGACATAACTATGCACCTGGTCCTTCTTAGCAGATTACTCTGTGACGCAGGTTTTACAAGAAAGGATGTGAATGCTCCAGGTGACTTTCACAACCTTTCTCCTGCAAGACGTGACCGACAGGAACTCGATACGACCCCTATCGGTCCGGTGGTGGCTGCACAACAGCTGGTTGTATACCTCAAGCTCCTTATTGGACAAGTATCAGAAGGTTGAGGGTGCTGTTACTTGGTTTTAGTCTGCATGAATGAAAAGATTTGACTGGCTCTTATTCTTTTCTTCATCCTACCCTCTCGTGGGGAAAGCAGCATCCTGGGTTCTTTGCATAAGCTGATCTCAAACCAATGCAGGTAAACCATGCTCCCTTGTGTACCTAGTATTAAGCTAATACTGTTGCGTCCCCATACCATGGCGAAGTGGTATTGGGAAGTCTTGGTTACATCAGGTCTTTCCTACATAGACTCTGAATAACTTTACCTAGACAGTCACACTTCTGCATGTCTCAACACACAGCTTGCGTAGGCCGCGGACCTTGCGTAGCAAGATTTTAGCGAGGGCAGGGACTCCTTATTTTTGAGTACTAACATACTCAGATAAGGAGCCCCTGGGCAAAGCCAAAAGCCAGATTGGCAGAGACGTCCACCCTTCCTAATGGGTGAGTCGCCCCTAATAAATAGCGTGGTTTGTATTCCAGTTACGGAACAAATGACATTCGTAGATAATTTGTATTTTTTCTAACGATACAAACCTTAGCTATTTATACAAACTTGCCTGCCAGCCTTATACCCCTTGAGGTCCTACCTCCAAGCAAAGTAAGCTAAATCACCGGTGTGTGAGCGGGAGCGGTAGCAAGCTCTCCCCCCAAACCCCGCTAACTAGTGCTATGGGTTGTAAACCCTCGCTAAATTTTAATGGCTCATCATTTCAGCTACGTAGAAAGTAGTACCCCTAAATAAATAGCTAAGATTTGTATCGTTAGGAAAAATACAAATGATCTACGAATTTGTCATTTTTAAAGGTGTCGTTGTTTCTTGGTTCTTTCTGTATTTTCATTTATTACTTCAAGGAATAGAACCTAGGAGCTCAACAAGTCCAAGAGACCAATGAAAATGAGTAGTATTGTTTCTTTTGTAGCTTCTTATTTCACCTGGTGAGAGAGAGACTGTGCTGTATCAGAAACTGAGTGTTGTGTCTGAATGCCCTACACCACTGCTTGTCATTTTGAAGGATGTCGCTATTATTTTCCTTTCTTTTTTGTTTCTCTTGGTTACTCTAAGGAATAGAATTCAGAAACATCGGCAAGTCCAAGAGACCAATGGAATTCAACAGCATTGTTTTATTTGTAGCGTTTTTCTCCCCGTGTGAGAGACTGTGATGTACCTGAAACCGAGTGGTGTGCAAGTGTCTACGCTACAGCTTAACAGTTTGAAGGGTGCTGCTGTTTCTTCCCTTTTTTGTGTTTCCAATAAAACTTCATTGAATAGAATCAAGAAACAGACAATACGGAGAAATCAATTCGTAGGAATAGCATCGTTTCATTTGTAGCATTTCTCCCCCCGGTATGAGACATTGCTGTATCAGAAACCGATTGGTGTGAGAGTGCCCTACGCCGATGCATGTCAGTTTGAAGGCGGCCGCTGTTTCTTCCATTTTTCTCTCTTTACATTAAACTTCAATGAGTAGAATCTAGAAACGGATGTAATTTTCGGAGAGATCAATCGAAATACTGTAGTAGTGCGAGGGTATGTAATGAAAAGCAGCTGAGAACTGATTTGTTCATCATCGTAGACATTCTGTTTATATACAGGAGTGCGGACAGAAGAGAGGTGCCCGTGTCATGCGAGACGACCTCCGTTGCACAAAGGTCGAGTCTGACCGAGCATTTGTGTTTCTCACGAAACTTTACATACAATGTGTGGAAAATCAAATACATGAAATGGCATAATACATACATCGGCTGAAAGGCCAGAAAAATCTGCATACATTGGTCGTAACAAGTAGGGTTGAGAAATGCAAAGTACTG
Organism: Palaemon carinicauda; assembly: GCF_036898095.1. Lineage (NCBI taxonomy): Eukaryota > Metazoa > Arthropoda > Malacostraca > Decapoda > Palaemonidae > Palaemon > Palaemon carinicauda. The sequence goes on along the minus strand of NC_090767.1, from coordinate 57,715,001 downwards.
TATAAAACTTGGTTTCGATGAACCGGAATCCGACCGAATGATGTCTTTACAAGTACTAGCTGCCCAGACAAGGATTATTTTACAATAAATATTGTTGACAATGAGGCATTTCAATCCTTGTATCTTTGAGGAGGGCTATGGCGCCTCAGAGTTGTTGAGATCTTCGGACGAGGGCCATTGTCGGAGGCTGGTACCTCTGATTTGTCGAGTGACAGGATGCCTCCCTGGACGGGGTTCCTAGGGGTTTCAACTGTCTGTTGTCGGGGCTGCTTTGCACCAAGTGTGAGGAGGCTTGTTTTGGGGTGGCATTCGGTGTGTCCTGGTTGGTTTTGTTCGTTGGGAAGAACTCCCCAGGTGCGGCCAGTGTCTCGCCGTATACTTTCTCCGCTGGGGAAACCTCGCCGTTTGCTGTGGAGGCAGTCCTGAGGCCGAGGAGGACCCATGATAGTTGTGGTTTCCAATTTACATCGGTGCAGCGGGCCATGAGGGAAGCTTTCAGTGAACCAAGCCAGTGGCCGTGGGGTTTTACGCCGTCGTGCTGTGAAGGGATGTTCCTAGTAGGCGAGCCAGGCAGGCTCAGCGCTCAGACAGGAACGCGGGGCTGCGGTTGGTCGCGATGTTATCGGGTACTCCAAAACAGCTGATCCAATTCGACAGTAGGGCTTCTGTGCAGGGTTGTGGCCTTCGCCATGGGGGCATCTTCTGGCTACCAGGTGAATCGGTCTATGATCGTAAGGAGGTATATGTCATCTCCGGACTGTGGGAAGGATCCTACGATGTCGACGTGGATGCCCCCAAAGCGGCGTATTCCATGTATCGACTAACAAACTTATCGGCGCTCATTGTACTCTCGCATCAAAACGCAATATGTGCCGTAGTTAGTCCGTTAATAGTGTCGGGTTCCTCTGTGGTCATAGATACGTAAATGACAGGGCCAAACCACTTGAGGTAAATGCCAGAACACGAGAGTTTTGCGCCATATTGAGACCGTTAGTGGTGTTTTTGATGTTGACCCAGGAAAGGAACTTTCAGAAAACCTAACTAAGACGTCGTCTGGCTCCGTTAAATGTTTTCTGAAGGTAACGCAGCCGTAGTGAGTCTGTTAATGGCGTAGTCAAAACTGCAAAGTTACCGTCCAATCCGTGAGGTCATCAGTTGTGAGGACATGTAATGAGAAGCAGCTGAGAACTGACTTGTTTATTATCTAAGACATTCTGTTTATATACAGGAGTGCGGACGGAAAAGAGGTGCCCTGGTCGGGTGAGACGACCTCCGTCGCAAAAAGGTCAAGTTTGACCGAGCATTTGTGTTTCTTACAGAACTTTACATACAATGTGTGGAAAATCAAATACATGAAACGGCATAATATGTATATCGGCTGAAAGGCTGGAAAAATCTGTGTACATTGGTATATACAAATAAGCCGTAATGATTAGTTTAAAACTCGGATTTAGTAAACCGGACTCCAACAGAATGATGTCTTTACACAGTTGCATTGCTTTGTTTTTCTAGTTTTTCTCCCCCTGTGAGAGACTGTGCTGTATCAGAAAGCGATTGGTGTGCGAGTGCTCTACCTCAATGCAGGTCAGTTTGAAGGGTGCGGCTGTTTCCTCCCTCTTTCTGTTTTCATGAAAACTTCCAAGGAAGGAATAGAATTCTGAAACATACAGTTTGGAGAGACCAATCCGTAGGAGTAGCACTGTTTCATTTAGTCTTGTCTCTCTCCCCCTCTGAGAGACATTGCGGCATCAGAAATAGTTCGTTATGCTGAATGTTGCATAAGTTTTTATAATTCTGACCTTCATTTACATGCAGATCTTCCCAGACAGTTTCATCCTGTTTGTAATACTATGCGTGTGTTAGTTCTAATAGTCAGTCCTTCTAGATCATGAGGCTCAATACTACACAGTATTCTAGAAGTTTTATTCCACCTGTGACCAAGTTGTGGAATGATCTTCTCAATCGGGTAGTTGAATCGGTCGAATTTCAAAAGTTCAAACTTGCAGCAAATGTGTTATCTTGAACATGTCTCAGTTAATAGTTTATTTATGAAAGATGTCATTACGGTTATTTAAATGTAATTTTAATTATATATTCTCTTGTTTTTTATGTCATTCCTTATTTCCTTTCCTCACTGGGCTATTTTTCTCTATGGAGCCCTTGGTCTTATAGTATCCTGCTTTTCCAACTCGTCTTTTAGCTTAGCTAGTTCTGTAGTAATAATAAGAATAATAGTGATAATAATAGTAATAATAATATGTATATATAGAGAGTTATGTTCCTACTGACCTAACCTCATTTAAGCCAACTTACCTGAAGGTCCTTTAATGACTTTTATGTTTATTCTGAGACAAATCTTTTCCTTGACTTTCAGGTCAGATGATTTCCCTTGATTGTGAGACAGAATTTAAGGTTAGTTATGGAAGGAGTTTTGTTGTAGGTGATTTTAAGAGATTTTTTTTTTTTACAAATAAGGTTATTGTTGACTTGAATATATATATATATATATATATATATATATATATATATATATATATATATATATATATATATATATATATATATATATATATATATATATATATATATATATATATATATATATATATATATATATACACACATATATATTGGCCTTTGATGAATAAAACCTCACCAAATGCTTTTGCTTGGATTTTAAAGCAATTGCTTCAGTTGTAATGAATAAAACAAAGTAAATGCTT
>NC_090767.1:57679778-57704778 GCF_036898095.1 Palaemon carinicauda | reverse complement strand
GGCCCTGCCGATTCCTTTCCTCGGGGCTGTTTTAGGCCCTGCCGATTCCTTTCCTCGGGGCTGTTTTAGGCCCTGCCGATTCCTTTCCTCGGGGCTGTTTTAGGCCTTGCCGATTCCTTTCCTCGGGGCTGTTTCAGGCCCTGCCGATTCCTTTCCTCGGGGCTGTTTCAGGCCCTGCCGATTCCTTTCCTCGGGGCTGTTTCAGGCCCTGCCGATTCCTTTCCTCGCGGCTGTTTTAGGCCCTGCCGATTCCTTTCCTCTCGGCTGTTCTAGGCCCTGCCGATTCCTTTCCTCGGGGCTGTTCTAGGCCCTGCCGATTCCTTTCCTCGGGGCTGTTTTAGGCCCTGCCGATTCCTTTCCTCGGGGCTGTTTTAGGCCCTGCCGATTCCTTTCCTCGGGGCTGTTTCAGGCCCTGCTGATTCCTTTCCTCAGGGCTGTTTTAGGCCCTGCCGATTCCTTTCCTCAGGGCTGTTTTAGGCCCTGCCGATTCCTTTCCTCGGGGCTGTTTTAGGCCCTGCCGATTCCTTTCCTCGGGGCTGTTTTAGGCCCTGCCGATTCCTTTCCTCGGGGCTGTTTTAGGCCCTGCCGATTCCTTTCCTCGGGGCTGTTTTAGGCCCTGCCGATTCCTTTCCTCGGGGCTGTTTTAGGCCCTGCCGATTCCTTTCCTCGGGGCTGTTTTAGGCCCTGCCGATTCCTTTCCTCGGGGCTGTTTTAGGCCCTGCCGATTCCTTTCCTCAGGGCTGTTCTAGGCCCTGCCGATTCCTTTCCTCGGGGCTGTTTTAGGCCCTGCCGATTCCTTTCCTCGGGGCTGTTTTAGGCCCTGCCGATTCCTTTCCTCGGGGCTGTTTTAGGCCCTGCCGATTCCTTTCCTCGGGGCTGTTTTAGGCCCTGCCGATTCCTTTCCTCGGGGCTGTTTTAGGCCCTGCCGATTCCTTTCCTCGGGGCTGTTTTAGGCCCTGCCGATTCCTTTCCTCGGGGCTGTTTTAGGCCCTGCCGATTCCTTTCCTCGGGGCTGTTTTAGGCCCTGCCGATTCCTTTCCTCGGGGCTGTTTTAGGCCCTGCCGATTCCTCCCCTCGTGGCTGTTTTAGGCCCTGCCGATTCCTTTCCTCGGGGCTGTTTTGGGCCCTGCCGATTCCTTCCCTCGGGGCTGTTTCAGGCCCTGCCGATTCCTTTCCTCGGGGCTGTTTCAGGCCCTGCCGATTCCTTTCCTCGGGGCTGTTTCAGGCCCTGCCGATTCCTTTCCTCGGGGCTGTTTTAGGCCCTGCCGATTCCTTTCCTTGGGGCTGTTTTAGGCCCTGCCGTTTCCTTTCCTTGGGGATGTTTTAGGCCCTGCCGCTTCCTTTCCTTGGGGGTGTTTCAGGCCCTGCCGCTTCCTTTCCTTGGGGGTGTTTCAGGCCCTGCCGATTCCTTTCCTTGGGGCTGTTTCAGGCCCTGCCGATTCCTTTCCTTGGGGCTGTTTCAGGCCCTGCCGATTCCTTTTCTTGGGGCTGTTTTAGGCCCTGCCGTTTCCTTTCCTCGGGGCTGTTTCAGGCCCTGCCGATTCCTTTCCTCGGGGCTGTTTCAGGCCCTGCCGATTCCTTTTCTTGGGGCTGTTTTAGGCCCTGCCGATTCCTTTTCTTGGGGCTGTTTTAGGCCCTGCCGTTTCCTTTCCTCGGGGCTGTTTCAGGCCCTGCCGATTCCTTTCCTCGGGGCTGTTTCAGGCCCTGCCGATTCCTTTTCTTGGGGCTGTTTTAGGCCCTGCCGATTCCTTTTCTTGGGGCTGTTTTAGGCCCTGCCGTTTCCTTTCCTCGGGGCTGTTTCAGGCCCTGCCGATTCCTTTCCTCGGGGCTGTTTCAGGCCCTGCCGATTCCTTTTCTTGGGGCTGTTTTAGGCCCTGCCGATTCCTTTTCTTGGGGCTGTTTTAGGCCCTGCCGTTTCCTTTCCTCGGGGCTGTTTCAGGCCCTGCCGATTCCTTTCCTCGGGGCTGTTTCAGGCCCTGCCGATTCCTTTTCTTGGGGCTGTTTCAGGCCCTGCCGTTTCCTTTCCTTGGGGCTGTTTTAGGCCCTGCCGTTTCCTTTCCTTGGGGATGTTTTAGGCCCTGCCGCTTCCTTTCCTTGGGGGTGTTTCAGGCCCTGCCGCTCCCTTTCCTCGGGGGTGTTTCAGGCCCTGCCGATTCCTTTCCTTGGGGCTGTTTTAGGCCCTGCCGCTTCCTTTCCTTGGGGATGTTTCAGGCCCTGCCGCTCCCTTTCCTCGGGGGTGTTTCAGGCCCTGCCGATTCCTTTCCTCGGGGGTGTTTCAGGCCCTGCCGTTTCCTTTCCTTGGGGCTGTTTTAGGCCCTGCCGTTTCCTTTCCTTGGGGATGTTTTAGGCCCTGCCGCTTCCTTTCCTCGGGGGTGTTTCAGGCCCTGCCGCTCCCTTTCCTCGGGGCTGTTTCAGGCCCTGCCGATTCCTTTCCTCGGGGCTGTTTCAGGCCCTGCCTATTCCTTTCCTCGGGGCTGTTTTAGGCCCTGCCGATTCCTTTCCTTGGGGCTGTTTTAGGCCCTGCCGTTTCCTTTCCTTGGGGATGTTTTAGGCCCTGCCGCTTCCTTTCCTTGGGGGTGTTTCAGGCCCTGCCGCTTCCTTTCCTTGGGGGTGTTTCAGGCCCTGCCGCTCCCTTTCCTTGGGGGTGTTTCAGGCCCTGCCGCTCCCTTTTCTTGGGGATGTTTCAGGCCCTGCCGCTTCCTTTTCTTGGGGATGTTTTAGGCCCTGCCGCTTCCTTTCCTTGGGGCTGTTTTAGGCCCTGCCGCTGCCTTTCCTTGGGGCTGTTTTAGGCCCTGCCGCTTCCTTTCCTTGGGGCTGTTTTATGCCCTGCCTCTTCCTTTCCTTGGGGTCTGTTACCATGGCCTGCCTCTTACTTTCCTTGGGGCTGTTTTATGCCCTGCCTCTTGCTTTCCTTGGGGCCTGTTACCATGGCGTGCCTCTTCCTTTTGGGCCTGAGAGTTAATAGGGTGAGAAGGAATATGAGGGAAAGTAGAAGGATCAGGAATAATAAGGAAAGGAAGAGAGTTAATAGGGTGAGAGGGAATATGAGGGAAAGTAGAAGGATCAGGAATAATAAGGAAAGGAAGAGAGTTAATAGGGTGAGAGGGAATATGAGGGAAAGTAGAAGGATAACGAATATTAAGGAAAGGAAGAGAGTTATTGTCAGGAAAATTACTTGGAATTGAAAGAGAAGGAACAAGAAAGGTAAGGAAAGGAAGGAAATGATAAGGGTAAAGATGACTGCTTGGAGGGAGAGAAAGAAGAGAAATGGCTAGGCAAGAAAGAGGCTCAACATAGAATATAACTTCACTATTCATATTCACTCAAGACATAATCTATACTTCATATATTCCTCTTCCTAATTTGCTTTATAAATAAAAAAGTGAAATATTAGTCTTCAGCCAAAAGGGCTCCACTGAAGCCTTTTGGACTTCTCCACGCTGAAGTTTTTCTGAAGACCCTTAGGAATCAACGTTCTTTGGTAGTCTCCATAAGGCATACCAATGATTCTTGAAGACCCTTCGAAACGACGAGTCTTTTGCCAAATGGGCTCCGTTGAAGCCGATTTAATTTCGAGGCTAAATCTGCATTAGATATCTTGCTGTAGACAGCAGAAGAACCAATTTTGTCTGCTCTAAAGACATAACTGTGATCGCTGGAAATCATGTGGTCTCTTTAGTATTGCGTTGAAGACGTCGGTCGAAGAAAGACCAGCTTCCTTTGGATCTTTCGGAGCCATCTGCAGTACACGTCGCAGGAAGAAATCAAATTACCATCGTATTGTTGAAAGCGAATTTATGGCTATTGCTTCTTCACTTTTTCTTACTTTGTATATATATATATATAGAGAGAGAGAGAGAGAGAGAGAGAGAGAGAGAGAGAGAGAGAGAGAGAGAGAGAGAGAGAGAGAGAGAGAGAGAGACTTAATCCATTCTTTGCAAGAAATGCATAAAGGTATACAAGTTTGATTTTCAAGAATTTCCCAACTCGCTGAAGAAAACGTTTCAACTACAAGCAGGCATACCAACCCCCACCAATATCATGACTCGTCTAAATTAGCTGCTAAAGACGGCAATGCGGTGTGCTGCTAGGTTGGCAGTCCTGCAACTCTCAGATTAGAAGATGTACGATAACTTCCGAATGTTATTCATTGTTCATCTTCAATACGTAATAAATCACAGAAATGAGATAAACTTCTCATTAGCGCAAAGAACATATAGAAGAGGAGGTAGAGATTATAAATAGCTTATATGAAAATATTATTGGAATAAGTTTTGTTTTAACGAGACGTTTCTTGAAAGATCAAAGTGAAACACCAACGACCAATGTGGAGCCACGAGTTAAAGGATTCCAAAATTCATCGACTTATTTCAATACACAAAAGCTTAATTGAAGCTGAAAATGGCTTCACTTCCTCTTCTGCTGATCGATTCCAAAAGGAAATGAACGATGTCTAAAGAGACGAGACAGCGCCTCGATAACCTTCTCGAGCAAAGAAGTGATTCTAAATTGATCATCTTTTTCATTTTAATTCGACTAAATTATCATGACAAATTGCTTCTGGGTTGAACGATGTTTAAAGGAAACGAACGATGGATAAAGACGAAGGTGATTCAGAAGGTGAATTTATCCCGTTTAGAATAATGAAGATTTTCAGAGATTTATGTGAGTTAATTTGTGATGTTTTTTTGCACTGAGAGAGAGAGAGAGAGAGAGAGAGAGAGAGAGAGAGAGAGAGAGAGAGAGAGAGAGAGAGAGAGAGATATGCACACTTTCTTTTCTCTTCCAAAGAAAGATCATTATAATTATAATTATAATTATAATTATCTCCTTCCTTCAATAAAAAACGAAAGAAGAATAAGGGGAAGATACGAAAGGTAATTAGAGAAAGAGAGAAAAGAAATTTGATAAAGAGAGGGAGAGGAATAAAAGACAATGAAGGGGGAGTGGAAATAGGCGAAATAGGTTAAGGGAAACTAAGTGATGTTTCTGATAATAATAATAATAATAATTATTATTTATACTGACCTGACCTCATTTAAACTAAGTTAATTGAAGGTCATTTAATGACTTATGTTATTCTGATAAAAAATATTTTCCTTTAATTTCAGGTAATTTTCTCTTCTGCACAAAGAGTCAGAATTCAAGGTAGAGTAATGAAGAAAGTTCGGTGCTACTATAGTGTGAGGTCTACCGCCATATGTCGCCTACTCAGGTTGAGGGTGAGGTCTACCTCGTGACCAGCGTCCCACAGCTCCTAAATCGGCCTAAAGAGATATCATCGATTGAGGCTACTAAAAATGTTGCTGAAGGAGTTTTATAGAAGAGTCATTCTCACAGAAGAAGCAGCACTCGCCTTTTTAAGAGCACAATCTCTTGGATACAGTTCAAGAAGCAGATCTATTTGTGTCATTCTTAGAAGATGTACGAAGTGTGAATCGCTAAAATAAATGTATGGAAATATATGATAACATGTTTGATGTATGAAGAGTGTATCGCTAGAATAAATGTATGGAAATATGTGATAACATGTTTGATGTACGAAGAGTGTATCAATAGAACAAATGGTTGGAAATAACATGTTTATTTTTACCTTTATTCCTTTTTGTTATTGTAATTAGAAATCCAATGATCTATTTAAGTCATTTCTAACATATGTTTAAATTAAGTGTTTATTGCTTAAACAAATGTATGAAATGTGTTTTATCTATGAGGGACGAATAATTCAGCAGTAGACCTCACGCTATAGTACTAACGGGAGGTAGATCTCACGCTATAGTGTGGTAGACCTCAGGCTATAGTACTAACGGGAGGTAGATCTCACGCTATAGTGTGGTAGACCTCAGGCTATAGTACTAACGGGAGGTAGATCTCACGCTATAGTGTGGTAGACCTCAGGCTATAGTACTAACGGGAGGTAGATCTCACGCTATAGTGTGGTAGACCTCAGGCTATAGTACTAACGGGAGGTAGATCTCACGCTATAGTGTGGTAGACCTCACGCTATAGTAGCACCGGTTATCGGGATACACCAGCAATTTGCCCATCTTATCTGGTATTACATGAATACTCTCCCCAAACTCCCCCTCAATCTTTCTACGGATGTGCTTTTTAGTTGAGACTTTAACATCCACTAGGCCTACACCAGATTCTACAAACAGATCAAGCAGTTATTTACATAATTCAGTTATTCTTATCACTTGAGGCTTCTCAAATATAACATCCCTAATGTATTTATAAAACCCACTATAACAAAGTTCTCCAGTCTTGGTATACTCCTCATTTGGGTCCAATGCCACTGGATCAGCGCTACTTTCTTAAGAGGAATGAGAACTTGGTTTACTATACCTAAGATAGAACAGTGTTCCCGAATGTGCCATTAGATAAATTTATTATAATCATTTATGCCGTATTTACTTAATTTTTCATATTTATTCAATTTTTCCTTATGTTGAATAGAAAATATATATAAAAAACTACCCATTTAATATTTTCATAATTACATTTGAGAAGAAATTCTAAATATATTGTATTCTTGTTTCTTTCTTTAGTATTTGAATATATCTGTAGAATTAGTACTTCACTTTAGGTTTTCATTGTCAGCGAAATAAGACGCACTTTTTGGAAGGTCTGTCTGCTGGGCAATTTTGTCTAGTAGTCTCTACCTCATAAATCTCGTTTGATTACCTACGGGCCAACCAAGGGAATGGCCCATGCCAACAACAAGAGTTGGCTATAATACTCCAACAACAACAATTTTCATTGAATCATTAAACTAACACTATTTCAGTTTTTACGGAGTACAGATTAAATTCTGCTCTCTCTCTCTCTCTCTCTCTCTCTCTCTCTCTCTCTCTCTCTCTCTCTCTCTCTCTCTCTCTCTCTCTCTCTCTCTCTCTCTCTCTAATCTATATATATATCTCTATCTATCTCTCTCTCTCTATATATATATCTATCTATCTCTCTCTCTCTCTCTATATACTGTATATATATATATATCTATCTATATCTATATCTATCTATCTCCAACAATAATTGGGGACCCCCAGTGGGAACTCAGGGTTTTGGGTGGGGAAACGGTATATAATGGTAAAACAAGCCTTTTCTTCTCTATACATTACCTTCTTGGATGTATAACAAACAAAATACGATAATATTGAGCTGCGCAAGCTAACGTTAGCAATGATAGCGTAACATGCTAACATTAGCAGTGTTTCTCATTTATTTTTTTGTCATTCTACGGTTCGCTTGTAGTCGCTCTCGTTCGTTCGTTTGTACATAGGCAGGAATCTCCTGCCCCCTGCGCATAGACTCCTCCTCCACCAATAGGATTTCTTCTTCACTACCTGCTAAATTTAACAATTCGACTTCACCCGAGTATTTGACATGATTCAGTACAACTATACCATTCCTTTTCTGTAATACCCTCGTATACATATTACGTTTGACCCCAGTATTACTCATTTTATTATCCGATACCTTATAAAATCACCTCATTTTATATTCCCATTAAATATTATTTATTATACTCTATATTTTATCTTTCTATATTACTTTTATACATTTTGTTATTACCTTGTCACGCCTCGATTTCACATAAATACTTGCTCTGGACAAGTTTCCCATTCTAGTTCATTCATGTTTACTCTCTAGACTCCGTTGCTTTTCCGTTAACCAATCACGAACCCATACGTATGGAAAATTTGCACGGGGGTTAATATTTCCCAACCCCCACCTTCCAACAAACCCTTTTCTGTGGAAACCTTTGTCCAATTCAGGTCTTTGTTAGCTCAAGTGACGTCTTTCTGCTTATTTTACGTTGAAGATAGAAACTTTTAACGTCTGCAGTAATCCATACTTGAAAAAATTTCTGAGAATTCCAATGTTGATAATTTTCTTAAATCTCATAATGTAATAGACTAACGTTTACAGTGTCCCACGTGCAGTACTAAGCTAAGACAAGGAAGAAATGGCGATGTGGATACAAAGAAATTAAGTCGTCACAGTCCCAACACCCCGGTGACCCACAAGTTTCGTCGTTGCGGTTATAAAAGTAAGTCATTAATTTCTTTAATTTTATATATTTGCAGGTAGAACCTTAGATAGGGGTTGTGACCTGGGAAGGGGGTCCAGGGGCTTACCCCCGGCTAGGGATTGTGACCTGGGAAGGGGGTCCAGGGGCTTGCCCAAGGCTAGGGGTTGTGACCAGGGAACTTCTATGTTAGGTTAGGTTGGTTTGTTAGGTTCTGTACCCGTTTGTACCTTTATATATTGTGTAAAGGGTATGTCACAAATAAAACTGTGCTGAAACTATTTGGGGTCATGCTAATGACCTCTTCTGCTGCCTTCGCTTGAGAATAGACATAGACTAGGCTCCCATTGGCGTCAGGAGGCTGTTGACGTCTTAGATCTGATGACTAGATCTTTTTCCTGTCTCCAATTGTGTCGTTGCAGGGTGATAGGGAGACTGCAGCCAGGAGACCGGTAGAAACTGCTTTCAAATTGAAGAGGGGACCTATACCTAGAACCCCCTAGGCAAGATGGCACCTACCCCATGATGCCTAAAGGATCACGTCTTGATAGTCTGCCACGCCTGTTTTCAGTTTGAAGAGAGCCACAATTAAGGGCTAACGTCCTTCCGTTGTGCCCGAGGGCACCCAAGATAAGCCATTTTGACTTTTATTTTTCTTAATGTAAAGAACTTCAGTCTCACCCAATCGATGATGTGTATTTAATTGATGTAAGAACACATATTTAATAGTTATTTGAAAATCTTTTAAAAATGAAGACTGTTTAATCCCGCTATCCAGAATTAGTGACTTTGATAACTTAAATGAAGTGTCCAGAAATAATGTAATAACTCTATATTCAAATACACGTAAGTTTGAAAGATGAGATTTGCCTCTGTCTTATCCCGTTTCCTGAATTATAACTTTTGAAAAATAATTTGTCTGTGCATTGGGTACACATGCTAATATTATCGTAGCACTGCCAACGTTAGTAATGGCAATGTAACATTGGTAACGTTGCGTAACATTGCTAATGTTAGCGTTCGCAGTACACACGTTCTTGACGAGTGAAGTGACACGGAAATTGAACAAGTCATTATATTTAAACATTAACAGAAAATATATAACAAAAGACATTAAATTTAAACATTTTAACAGAAAATATGTTTTCCTGTAGAAAATAACGTGATTTAATCAGTTTTCACCTTCATTTCAGTTGTAATAATAGCAACCAGTTCAGATTCTTAAAGTTAGTTGAACTGGTTGTTCTGTTTGTTTGCGGTTGGAATGAAGGTCAAATTCGGTCAAATCACGTTATTTACTACAAGAAAACATATTTTCTGTTCAAAATGAGAACCTGTAATGCAGTAAAACTTTACCCAGGGCTTTTATGAACACAAGGTTATTCTTTAAAAAATACCCCTTAAATTGTGATTATTAGAAATTATTGGTTTAAGCGAAGCGAAAAATCTATTTTTGGGTGAGATGGCCATGACGTCCTGATAGAAGGTTCCTTTAGTAGCTTCCCAAGGGTATATATGACTACAGTGATATTCCCAGAGAATCAAACCAAAGGTTTCACAGAATTCTAACTTCTGGCGCGAGTACCCTTAAGATTACTCTCAAGGGTATCGTATATAATCAGGGGACGTATTCTTGACACGCCACATGGCAATCTGCACCCCGAATATCCTTTACGCTTCGAGGGGGATACGTGGCAGAATTAGAAGTGTAGCCGCAATAGAGGCTACCCTGGTTCCCCTACTACTATCGTATCGCAACCGCGCCAACTCCCTGTGGCGGACATTCCTTTATTTTGCGTGAATGACATAACCGATGAAAAGTATCTATACTAATTTTTTTTAAATGAGCCGCATTTGCACAGATTCGCAGTGGTGCCCTTTTATATTGTAAGAGAAGTAGGGCTTGGAAGGTAAGACGGTGGACTGACGAACAAAGAAAATTTGTCTGCACCTTCTAGACCTACTGAAGTATACCAATTTATGAAGGATGATATGATATTACACGAGTAAGGACTAAGAAAGCATATTGTTCTTTATGTTGTGTAACATTGATACTGTATGAGAATTTTGGTATATCTCTTTAGTAGATCACCCTTACTCCACTTATTTTTAGAATGGGTCTTAATCCAGTGAATTGATATATGATAGTACTGCTAAGGGCTCTAGCTGTAGAAAGGTCAATATAAGGCTGCCTCTCTATTCTATGATGTGACACACTTATGTCTGTTCCTGACCTTCCCCTGTAGAGAAGGGAAAGCAAGTCTACCCAGAGGGAATTACCCGCAGGCAATGAAGGGGAATAGGGAGCATACGAGGGTTCCTACATTAGGTTGGGAGGGGGTTGGTACACAACCAACTCAGTCCCTTGTATGGTCCCCGAAGGCGAAAACACTTACATCACAGTAACTAGTATGTTTATTAATGCCAAAATCTTCATAACTTAACTTAGGAACACTAATATATATCATGCATGAAAAGAGCACTAGGCTGTCAAGCCTAGGGGCTAAGCTAGCGATCTAGTATGGGGTCGAACAGCGACCGTAGTCTAATGAGCGCTAAAACACGATATAATGATTCCTAGCTATGAAGACTAAATAACTAATAAAATTAATTAGTTAAAGGACCGGAGAAGGCTGTTCTGGCTAACTAAATAAGGCATGCAACGTGAACAGCGACGCCGTCATGGCGCGTCCGGTATCGGCACAGCTCCGCCACAAAACACGATATTTTAAGAAAATTAGAAGTTACTTTACGGCCAGAGCTTATTTAAACAATACTAGGACCTGGTACTCAACTTTCCAGAAGAAGGCGAGGCTGAAGGCTGCGACATTACGGCGATGTAAGCAGATAAGAGAGTCACTTGGGAAAAATCCGACTTAGCGTAGAAGCTACAGGCAAAAGGATGAGGACGGACGTGATGTCAGGACGTCATGGCTTGAGCCCAAAAAACAGATTTTGAGCGAAGCGAAAAATCTATTTTTGGGTGAGATAGCCATGACGTCCTGATGGACCCTCCCGTCTATTCTTGTCCAGCCTTTCAGGCCCCGCCCTGTCCTGCTGTATCATGGAGATTAGCAAGAAGCTGGCCTCAGGATGAGGACGGACATGACGTCATCTAGCAATGGCGCCCGTTTGTTTAAGTTTCGAGTACCAAAAGCAGCCACGGACGAGTGTAACTGTGGAACGGCTCCCCAGTTATTCTCCACCTTTCCATATCGAAGTGTTAACTCTATAGGGGGTGCAGATAGCTATGTGGCATGTTAATACATGCGTCCCCTGTTGATATACGATATCCTAAGAGGGAAACCTTTAGGGTACTCGCACCAGAAGTTAGAATTCTGTGATAACCTTTAGTTTAATTCTCTGGGAATATCCCTGTAGTTAAATATACCCTAGGAAGCTACTGAAGGAACCTTCCATCAGGACATCATGGCTATCTCACCCAAAAATAGATTTTTCGCTTCGCTCAAAATCCGTTTAATGGAACTCTTCACACAGCAGGAGTCAATTCCATTCCCAAAACAACAGGGATATTAAGACGACGACCAGTCCCCTGGTGGTCATCAGAACTAACTGCCCTGCACAGAGCTACAAGAAAGTCTAACTCGATTGCGCATGCGCTGTACTGTGGAGAATTTAGTCATATACAAGAAATGTAGAGCACAGTTCCATCGTGCCATGAAAGAAGCTAGGCGCCAGTATTGAGTGTCATTTGTTTCCTCCATTAACAGTAGAGCACCAACATCATATGGGTGGAGAAAAGTCATAAAGATAGCAGGCAAATTCATCCCAAACCCACCACCAGTGTTAAGGGTAAATGGCCAGTATATGACTGGAGCAACCGAAGTTAGCAATGCCCTGGCTGACCACTTTTCAAATGTATCGTACAAGTGTGAATCAGTTCCTGGTCTCCAGTATGGGAGCATTGAAGAAAAGAAAGTTTTAAATTTCGCAATAAGAAAGCAAGAGTCATACAATTCTCCTTTTACTGAAAGAGAATTTGATTCTGCAATTGCTATGTGTAACAATACAGCCCCTGGACCCGATGGAATTCCATATGCAATGATTAAACACGTACCTTTTAATACAAACTTATTTATTTTAAGCATTTTTAATAGAATATGGCTTGATCATAGTTATTCAAGTGTTTGGGAAATAGCCATTATTTTAGCCTTTTTGAAACCCAGTAAGGACAAGTTTTTTAGCAGTAAACTATCGACCTATTGCATTGACATCTTGTTTATGCAAAATCATGGAGAAGATGTTCAATGTAAGACTGATTTGGTACCTTAAAAAGGTTATTTTATCACCCATTCAATATGGATTAAGAAAATGCACTCAACGACTGATGTGCTGATACGACGTGAGTCCTCCATTTGTGAAGGGTTTGCTTCCAAACAGCACCATTTGACAGTTCTTTTTTTATCTTCAAGCTTTAGAAGTTTTTAATTCTAGTAATCCTCTAGTTTTAAAGATTTTAGAATGGATTTTTTTTATTGGATGGAGAGGTATAACAGTTCGATTTTGTTGGATTGCAGCACATATAGGTGTGTCTGGGAATGAGAAGGCAGATTTACTGGCGAAGAATGCGGCTTCAGAGTTGCTACCAAGGAGGTATCCCATTCCCTGTAATGATTTCCTACCTACCATCAAGAAATTGTTTTTCAATAAATTACAACAGCTCTGGGATAGTCTAGATGGCAATAAAATGAGAGAAGTAACAAATGTCATATCTCCTTGGAGGTATGACATGATGCCCCGAAAATGGGAGACGACTCTTTGTCGTCTCCGTATTGATCACACTCGGTTGACACAAGAGTTTCTGCTGAAGGGCCAACACCAACCGTATTGCGACGACTGTTTAGTACCTTTTAACAGTGAGGCATTTGTTGACCGAATGCCCTAATTTTACTAACTTAAGAAATAGATATCTGTTTTAAGGCTCGAGGTGAGGATGACAGGTTCGCCCTTGCCAGGATTCTTGGACATGATGTGTCCTACTACGTTAGCGGCATTTTTAGATTTATTTCAGAAGCAGGTCTTCTGAAAACTATTTAACTTTTATAATGACATCTTATCTTTTATGGTTTTAATTTAGTTCTTTTATTTTTCATATATAATAAATGCTATCGGCGTCAATGACTTTAGATATCAGGATGCCAGAAAACTTTCAATCAATCTTGACCAATAAGGATGGAATGTCGAAGCAGGGCTCGGTATATAAGCCCTCACGACAACACCTGCGTTACAGTTCACTCTTGATAGTGAGCAGTAAGCCTACTCACTGCTCGAAACCACTTGAGTTGAAGGATGTGTTATACTTAACTCCACATAATTTATATTTATTTTGTACATAAGTGACCATTAATTTGTGCACACAAACATTTTGATGGCGTTTCATATTTTGTACGTATTATCTGTACTTTTAAAGCGTATTGTATTATATTAAAGGTGAATTGTGAATATGAGTCTTCATCACTTTCCTATTGATATGTCCCTTTCCCAGTTAGTGGCGGATTGTAGCAATGAAGGGAAAAAGATAAGGACGATAGAATAAGTTAATTATAAATTTAACGCCACTGAGACAGCAATCTCTTTCAATATAAACTGCTTTTAAAGAGGGTCTACTTCCATTAGTATATGATATTGAATATAATAAAGGAGCAGAACTTATTCTGTACTCCTTAAAAAGTAAGTTAACTTAATTAGACTTTAATTCAATGTCAATGGCAAATTGGGAAGACCTAATTACTTTGATATATTGAAATATTAGAATAAGAAATAGTAATGCAATATATTTAGTATTTTTTATCATTTTATTTTAAATGCAGATAAAAGCTAGAATATTTCATATATTTTTATTTTTATATAACATATTTATGTAATACGGCTGTTTTTAATTGAAAGGTTGATGTGCAATCAGGGAGAATCTTCGCACCAAGAAAATGTTGTAGATGATAAAGAACAAAGAATAGAAGCATTTCATACAAGTTGGTCTAATTGCAGACTCTCTCTCTCTCTCTCTCTCTCTTTCTCTCTCTCTCTCTCTCTCTCTCTCTCTCTCTCTCTCTCTCTCTCTCTCTCTCTCTCAAGGGCATGGGCCTATGCAACTTTATCCCTGTCCTTAAGGTTCAAAGGTTACTCATGAATGGCAGAGGCAAGAGACCGTAAGAATACCTTAGCTGAAGGACAATGCCCTTGAGACTGACCATATATGCATAACCCCCTCTCCACCCATAGTAGCACAAGGCTGGACAATCTAACAAGCAAGCATAGAGGAGTTTTACAAGCAAGAGCCTGTGCCTTGCACAAGGCAAGGCAATCTCAGCTCAGTTCCCAGACTGAGAGGATCTCTCTCTGCCAGTGCTAGTACCTGCTTACCCGGCACAGGGGACACCAGTCTCCCGTCTGTGCCTGCCATGTCTGTCTTCTATTTAGGTGTCTGGGCATGGACTCACTTATACAATGAGAACAGACACTGCAAGAAGTATTCAGAGAACTGCAGATGGCAATTCTGCAGGGATTATGAATGGCACAGTCAACATATTCACTCTATTTGTTGTAGAAATCAAGAGCAAAACTGTCCTGGATGAATTTTTCTCCAATCACCAAGTCAATGCAACTGCAGAGACTGCGAGTTTGCATCAGAAAAAGTACGCAGCCACTTTGTAAAGCACGGATCTTTTGACCTTTCAAACATCAAGTGTAAACCTTGTCCAACTGCCCGAACCACCTCTTCAAAGGGCAACACTTCGAAGACCACTGCTGCATTTCCTGCTGTAACCAGAACTCCTATACAGGCCTAATCCCCTGTTCCTGTAGGAGCACCAGCGACTAAGAAGAAGAAGAGCTAAAGACCCACCTGCTGGTTCCACAACTTCCCTTGCTGCCGCACCACTGACCAGTGCTCCTACACAAAGCACTAATACATCAGCCATGGACACCAACCCTTCTGCTGCCACTCCCGAACCATCGCTGAATAGCGTTTACCTCACCGTGAAACAAATGGCTGAGACCCTGATAGAAAGACTTTGGCAGGATGATCCAGCAACGGTTCTACTCCTTGATAAAACATCTTCCGCTCCAACTCCAGCTGTTGACCCAGAGCCACGACCCACCGTAATCGACACAAAGCAGCTACCTTAGGTAGTATCCTTCATTTAGGTCGTATCTCTTTTCTTTGTTTTACTTTGGAAATAAGGTTTTTCATATTTAATTTCTTGTGTTCCAAACATCTTCAGTTGAGAAATGCAATCTCGGACAAATGTCAACATCAGGAGCAATCAAATTACAACAGAAACACCACTTATTTTCTTGTTTAGGTTATTGTACTGATAAAGTTAAGTGTGTCTGGTTCCAGTTTAACGTTAGCCTCCATTTCTTCCATCAGGTAGAGAGATGTCTAAAAAGCCTTCGATTTAAGGGTGCCGGTTTAGCATGTGGCCTACCTTTCAAATGCGGCCTACGCAATTTTATCTGTTTTAATATGTGGCCTAACCTAAAGTAACCTAACAAGCCAGGTAGACCGCATACTACAGTAAACCAGAATAAAAAAAGATTGGCCACATACTAAACCGGCACTGATTTAAGTCTGCATAGAAAAGGGTTTGCTATTTTTTCCATAAAGGTTTAGGTTCTATTAATAGCACTTTTTTGGGGGGTGAGGTTTGAGGATACTTCAAGTGTTCCATATTCTGCATAAAAATCACAAGTAAACGAATTCATAATTTCACCGCTGAGTTACAACAGCAATACCCATCCGTCCCGACCTCAGTATTTGACAGTAGGTTGTTCCTTTTACCTCCTTGCAAGTTCTCGTCGATAGCGAGTCTTATTAATTCCATAATTTTAGTAGATTCTGGTATTCAAAGAAAGTTTGAAAGTTTTTCGTATGCATTGTGTAATTTATCACTATAAGATTTTAAGATGATGTGAAAAGTTGCAAGATTATTCAGCGTTCATCCGAAAACAAGCTCCTGCCGTTAACTTCGGCCGGTGTTATTAAATACTTTATAATCTTTTTTCATTAACATAATTTATTTACAAAACATCTGAGGGAGAAATTTAGGTTAGTAAATAAGTTTTGGTTAAAGTAATGTCTTTGTGGTATAAACAATACAAATAAATTTTTTTTTGAAGTGTGAACATTTCAATTTGATCAGACGCACAGTTCAAAGTCTTTATAGGTGATATTGAACATATTAAGGAGCAGAATTTAAACTGTACTCCTCAAAAAGTAACAAGTGATATAATTTTCGAACGACTAACCCATTGAGAAGACCTAATTACTTTGATATATTTAATACTGCTATTTTCACTTAAAAGGTTGATGTGCAATCAGGGAAAATCTTTGCACCAAAAAAAATTTTGTGGATGATAAAGAACCGAGAATTAGAAGCATCTCTCTCTCTCTCTCTCTCTCTCTCTCTCTCTCTCTCTCTCTCTCTCTCTCTCTCTCTCTCTCTCTCTCTCTCTCAAGAGCATGGGCCTATGCAACTTTATCCCTGTCCTTGAGGTTCAAAGGTTACTCATGAATGGCAGAGGCAAGAGACCGTAATAATACCTTAGCTGAAGGACAATGCCCTTGAGACTGACCATATATGCATAACCCCCTCTCCACCCATAGTAGCACAAGGCTGGACAGTTTAACAAGCAATCTTAGAAGAGTTTTACAAGCAAGAGCCCGTGCCTTGCATAAGGCAAGGCAATTTCAGCTCAGTTCCCAGACTGAGAGGATCTCTTCAGCCAGTGCTAGTACCTGCTTATGCGGCACAGGGGACACCGAGTTACCCCTACCAGATTACCTGGCACATGAGATACCTGTCTCCCGTCTGTGCCTGCCGGCACATTGGACTTGCTTGCTTGCTTGTTAGATTGCCCAGCCTTGTGCTGGACACGGGCTCTTGCGTTGGCCCATAGCAAGGCACGAGGGATACCAAGTTACCCCTCCCAGCTTACCCGGCACAGAGGACACCAGTCTTCTGTCTGTGCCAGCCATGTCTGTCTTCTATTTAGGTGTCTGGGCATGGACTCACTTATACAATGAGAACAAACACGGCAAGAAGTATTCAGAAAACTGCAGATGGCAATTCTGCAGAGATTATGAATGGCACAGTCAACATATTCACTCTTGTTGTCTTAGGAATCAAGAGCAAAACTGTCCAGGATGAATTTTTCTCTAATCACCAAGTCAAATGCAACTGCCGAGCCTGCAAGTTTGCATCAGAAAAAGTATGCAGCCACTTGGAAAAGCACGGATCCTTTCACCTTTCAAACATCAAGTGTAAACCTCGTCCAACTGCCCGAACCACCTCTTCAAAGGGCAACACTTCGAAGACCACAGCTACATCTCCTGCTGTAACCAGAACTCCTATACAGGCCTAATCCCCTGTGCCTGTAGGAGCACCAGCGACCAAGAAGAAGAAAGCTAAAGACCCACCTGCTGGTTCCACACCTTCCCTTGCTGCCGCACCACTGACCAGTGCTCCTGCATGAAGCGCTAATACATCAGCCATGGACACCAACCCTTCTGCTGCCACTCCCGAACCATCGCTGAATGACGTTTACCTCACCGTGAAACAAATGGCTGAGACCCTGATAGAAAGACTTTGGCAGGAAGATCCAGTGACGGTTCTACTCCTTGATAAAACATCTTCCGCTCCAACTCCAGCTGTTGAACCAGACCCAGAGCCACGACCCACCGTCATCGATCTAAAGTAGCTACATTAGGTGGTATCCTTCATTTAGGTCGTATCTCTTTTCTTTGTTTTACTTTGGAAATATGGTGTTTCATATTTAATTTCTTGTGTTTCAAACATCTTTAGTTGAAAAATGCAGTCTCGGACAAATGTCAACATCAGAAGCAATCAAATTACATCAGGAACACCACTTATTTTCTTGTTAAGGTTATTGTACTGATAAAGTTAAGCGTGTCTGGTTCCAGAGTAACGTTAGCCTCCATTTCTTCCATCAGGTCTAAAAAGCCTTTGATTTAAGGGTGCCGGTTTAGTATGTGGCCTACCTTTCAAATACGGCCTACGCAATTTTATCTGTTTTAATATGTGGCCTAACCTAACCTAACCTAACAAGCCAGGTAGGCCGCATACTAAACCAGAATAAAAAAGGTAGGCCACATACTAAACCGGCACCGATTTGAGTTCGCATAAAATCACAAGTAAACGAATTCATAATTTCACCGCCGAGTTACAACAGCAATACCCATCCGTCCCCACCTCAGTATTTGACAATAGGCTGTTCCTTTTACTTCCTTGCAAGCGCTCACAATTTTAGTAGATTCTGGTATTTAAAGAAAGTTTATAATGTTTTTCATATGCATTGTGTAATTTATCACAATAGGATTTTAAGATACGTGAAAAGTTGCAAGATTATGGAGCGATCATCCGAAAACAAGCTCCTGCCGTTAACTTAAGCCGGTGTTATTAAATACTTTATCATCTCTCTTCATTAACATTATTTATTGACAAAACATGTCTGCGAGAGAAATTTAGGTTAGTAAGTAAGTTTTGATTAATGTCTTTGTGGTATAAACAATACAAATAAATTGTCTTTGCATTTAACCCTTGAATAGAGAGATTTAAGAATATCAGATTTGATGAACTGTAAGGGAGGAGTATAGTACGTTTCAGCCATGGCTCTGGACCTGACTGAGGACAACCAACCACCGCAACTAGCAGAAATGCACCCAGAGGATTGCAACTGCACACCATGCCTCTCACAGCTCCTAATGGAGGCTAGGGCAATTTCTGAGAACGACCCAAGCTTAGACCTAAACTTGGCCGCTGCTGAGGAACCTACTCAGGAACCACAACCACCTGTCATCCAACCCAAACAGCTTGCCAAATTCAAGATGGCAGCTGTAGAAGGCTCACCGTCATATGCAGCAGTTGCTGCTATTGAAACTGCCAACCCTGGCATCAAGATCACAGCCAGGGCCAACCTAAAAGGGGATTTAATTATATCCCGAAGGACCTCGCCAGCGGCAACATCCTCCAACAGGAACCCTCCCTGACCCTCCTGGACCCCGAGATTTGACTCAGACAGGCAGTGATCTATCGGTTTCCTGTCAACCTGCCACTGTCATTCGTCGCCAACTGCAGCAATATTGCAAAAGCCGAGAGGAAGCCTGACCACCGCAAACTTCCCACCAACGAAGTAGCAGTCACCTTTATTGGGCAAGTCCCTAAGGCACTGGATTTGGGCCTCTGGGGAAAGTTTCCCATCAGAAGTCCAAAGCGAGAACCACTGCGCTGTTACAACTGCCAGCGCTATGGGCACCATAAGGAAAAGTGCAGGAACCCTACAATATGCGGAGTCTGCAGCCACCGCCATCCCACACTGGACTGCATTGATGCACATCGAAATGGGATAAAAACCCAGGCAAAATGTCCCAATTGTGCGGGACCCCATCATGCATGGAACAAGAAATGTCCTGAATTCTTGAAGAGGCTACCAACCCCACTGGCAACCCCACCGAACAAACCTGAGGCTGCACCAAGGCAGACACCGAACAAACCTGAGGCTGCACCAAGGCAGACACCGAAACCCCAACGGATTCAACGAACCAGGCCTCCCCGGCGACAATCCGAGGCTCCCCCTCCAGGAGCCCCTACTGCAGCCACGAACCAAGAACCTAGCACTATCGCTAGCCCAGCTGAAGAGCCAACCTCCAACGCTGTTCAATCTCCTCCCCAACCCCCAGCAATATCTTCCATCTTATCCCTGGCAGAGGCCCTGCCAGTGGATACCTTGATCCCCCTAGTACTGCAACTACTAGTCAAGTCTGCTCCCTTGCTAAGACTCCCTCCTCTGTAATTCATTCCCTCCTCAGTCCCTTAGTTTCATCCTCCCCGCTGCAGAGATAGGCATCTCTGCTTAAATCTGCCACTTTTTCCTACTACTCGAATTCTTCCCTCCTCTCCCAGTCTCTCCTACTTACTGGGACTTACTGCTATCAACACTTTTACCTACTACTGAAACCTTTCATTTCGGCTCCAAGTGGTCCTGCTTCTTGGTCCGCAAGGTCATGCTCTTGGTGCTGAGCGACCACACTGGCAACCACGCTCAAGGGGCTGAGCAGTTGCAAGATCTATCTTTGCCAACCTGGCGACTATGCTCAAGGGGCTGAGCAGTCGCACCTGCAGCTACGCTCGATGAGCCTGAGCGGCTGCAAATCCAGACATGAGGACTGGTACTGCTGTGACACTATTGCCTACTTAGGGCAATAAATACTACGGGCTGCTACGCAAAAGCCTGTGTCCAGCAGTAAGGCTGGGCAATCTTTTAATTTACTACCTATTTTTTTGCGTTTGATCACCATGGAATTCTCGATCGTGTTTACTGGGGAGTCTTTATCAAAGACAAAATTTCTATGTAAAATATCTACAAAACATTACAATTTTTTAATAATTGATGAGTGATTTTTCTTTATTATTTTAAAAATTTATTAAATATTGAGGTTTGGCCAAACACAGGCTCTTTCTTCTTAAAAATCCACAATACTTTCCATCTTTGCACCACCATTCGGTTATGACAATATCCAGTTCATTTCTTCGAGACATTTCAATAGTATACATAAATTTGATTTTCCTTCATGAAAAAATATACGTAAATAGATAAAAAAGAATTTGTTCTTCAAAAGTTTTAATGACAACATTTTCACATATAAAATTGAGACTAATTATTCAACATTAAAGTTCCATGCAACTGCCTAATTATGTCAGTTTTATTATAGTTACGTACGGGATAAGCTTTCCTACTAAAAAATGCTTTTTCCCATAGAAAATGATACTTATTTTCACCATATATATATATATATATATATATATATATATATATATATATATATATATATATATATATATATATATATATATATATATATATATATATATATATATATATATATATATATATATATATATATATATATATATATATATATATATATATATATATATATATCCACTGATAACGGGGACCTCCATTGGAACCCCAGGTTTTGGGAAAACAGAGTATAATAGTAAAACAAACCTATTTTTTTTTCTATATATTATTTTCTTGGACTTATAATAAAGCCATGAAAAGACTGCACAAATTATCTATATTCTATACTACTGGTATATTTTTCATATATCACTGTGTTATTCCACTGATATGACCATTCACTTTCACAGCATTACCTGTCTTCTTTAATCTATCACATACATTATTATGATATCTCTTTCACATTATTATTGCCTTACACCTATTATTATATCCTTAATTCTCTTCCCAATTCCTTCCCATATCCCTTTCTTACATTTACACCGCCCTCTGACACACACATCTATGTTGTATCTTTCCAACTTTTTATTTTCCCTGTTCTGGCGCCAAAATGATGTGGCGGGATGTCACAAGAACAACCTCCACACCCTTGAATCACTCAAACTGACAAATGTTTCCTCATCACAAACTTTCCCCTTACATTATCAACTGGACTCTTGGACAGAAAGGACTTAAAAACAAAACATAACCTTAAAACTATATTTCCTTACAACTTTAACAATCACTTCATACTAAAAAAGACTTTCAAATAACAGTAACACCATTGAAATAAACCAAAATAAAACCCTTACAACACTTAAAGAATAAGCGAACACCAACACAAAAATATGTGTTTATAAATATTGCGACACCAACACTCGTCCACAGAGAGCCGAACTGTCTTTCTTGGCACACTACCACAACTCTGTGATTAACAGACTAAACTGTGTGGCGAATTTTCCATAACTGCCTCCCTGATTGGGGTCGTAATCATCATCGTCGTCATCATCAGTAACAGCAATCGAAAGTTCATTCGGTCCGGGTCATCAACAATTAAATAAATCTGAGCAGTCGTATCAAGTTCTATTACGGGCCAGGTCAGCAACTAAAGATCAACATTCAAGAAAATAATTCTCCAGAGGAGGAATTACGGCTTTAGAAATAAACAAACACTTCCACGCTGGTAATAATAATAATAATGATAGTAGTCCAGCATTCACACACACAACTGCCTCTAGCTGCAGTCAAATCAAAATAATCATTCGCCCAAGACATTCACCACTGTCCTCACCTAGCTAAAAACAAACAAGCAACATCAGCTATACCAACAGTCTTTCTCTCAATAAACAATCGAAACACTAACTACCTCTCGCTTGCCGACGCACACACACTGATACATACACACTCTCTCTCTCTCTCTCTCTCTCTCTCTCTCTCTCTCTCTCTCTCTCTCTCTCTCTCTCTCTCTCTCTCTCTCTCTCTCTCTCAATTTGGCAAACAACATGAAAAAATAAAGATAAAACAAAAATTAATCCTCCACAACACACATCTATGTCGTATCTTTCGAACATTTTTTTATTCCATTTATCCCTTATTTCCTTTCCTTCTCTATTTCTCAGCCATCTTTTTCACATAGTCATTTATAGTATTCTGTTTCGCAATATTCGTTTGTCGCATTCCCTAATCTTTCATTTCTCACTTTTCTTCCCATTGTCCTTCATTCCTTTTTGACATCTTCCAAATTGCATGACCTGCGCTAGTTTATTTTGGCCTAGCGTAGCTTCATTAAGGGAAGATGTGAAATGGAAGAAGTTCATCGTTCGCGGGCTGGCTACTGCTCCCCCTGTCTTGTGTCTCTCTCTCTGCATCAAATTGTTTTGTCATTTTTTTTCTCCACATATTCTATTTTTGGGCTCAAGCCATGACGTCCTGATGGAAGGTTCCTTCAGTAGCTTCCTTGGGTATATTTAACTACAGTGGATATTCCCAGAGAATTAAACTAAAGGTTATCATAGAATTCTACCTTCTGGTGCGAGTACCCTAAAGGTTTCCCTCTAGGATATCGTATATCAACGGGGGACGCATGTATTAACGCGCCACATAGCTATCTGCACCCCATATAGAGTTAACACTTCGATATGGAAAGGTGGTTGAGTAACTGAGGAGCCGTTCCACAGTTACACTCATCCGTGGCTGCTTTTGGTACTCGAGACATAAACAAACGGGTGCCATTGCTAAATGACGTCACGTCCGTCCTCATCCTTTCGCCTGTAGTTTCTTTGCTAAGTAGGATTTTTCCCAAGTGCTTACTTTATCAGCTTACATCGCCGTTATGTCGCTACCTTCAGCCTCGCCTTCTTCTGGAAAGTTGAGTACTAGGTCCCAGTATTGTTTAAATAAGCTCTAGCCGTAAAGTAACTTCTACTTTTCGTAAAATATTGTGTTTTGTGGCAGAGCTGTGCCGATACCGGACGCGCCATTTTATGGCGTCGCTGTTCACGTTGCATGCCTTATTTAGTTAGCCAGAACAGCCTTCTCCGGTCCTTTAACTAATTAATTTTATTAGTTATTTAGTATTCATAGCTAGGAATCATTATATCGTGTTTTAGCGCTCATTAGACTACGGTCGCTGTTCGACCCCATACTAGATTGCTAGCTTAGCCCCTAGGCTTGACAGCCTAGTGCTCTTTTCATTCATGATATATATTAGTGTTCCTAAGTTAAGTTATGAAGATTGTGGCATTATTAAACATACTATTGACTGTGATGTAAGTGTTTTCGCCTTCGGGGACCATATAGGGGACTGTGTTGATTGTGTATCATTCCATCCTAACCTAATGTAGGAACCCCTATATGCTCCCTATCCCCCTGCCTGCGGGCATTCCCTCTGTGTAGTCTTGCTTCCCCTTATACAAAACGAATTTTGAGCGAAGCGAAAAATCTATTTTTGGGTGAGATAGCCATGACGTCCCGATGGAAGGTTCCTTATGGTAGCTTCCTTGGGTATATTAACTACAAGGATATTCCCAGAGAATTAAACCACAGGTTATCACAGAATTCTTACTTCTGGTGCGAGTATCCTAAAGGTTTCCCTTTAAGACATCGTATATCAACAGGGGGCGCATGTATTAACACGCCACATAGCTATCTGCACCCCATATAGAGTTACCACTTCGATATGGAAAGGTGGAGAATAACTGGGGAGCCGTTCCACAGTTACACTCGTCCGTGGCTGCCTTTGGTACTCGAAACGTAAACAAACGGGCGCCATTGCTAAATGACGTCACGTCCGTCCTCATCCTGATGCCAGCTACTTGCTAATCTCCATGATACAGCAGGACAGGGCGGGGCCTGAAAGGCTGGACTAGAATAGCAGGTAGGGTCCATCAGGACGTCATGGCTATCTCACCCAAAAATTTTGAAAATTATACCAAAGAGGAATCATTCATCAATTATTTACAAATTGTATTGTTTTGAAGAATTTTTACATAGAAAGTTTTGTCTGTGATAAAAACTCCCCAGTCAATGGGATGACCTAGAACGAAGAATTTTCTAGGCAATGATATTTTTGCTAAAAATCAAATTTTATAAGGTATTATACCTGGGCATTTGAATGTCCAGTATCGTCTACCTGAATATCTCTTATAGTTCACCAATCCCATTTGTGGTGTCCCATATTCACTTATGTAATTGCATATGCCTCTACACCTCTGTTATTATGTCCCTTTCCCAGTTAGTGGCGGATTGTAGCAATGAAGGGAAAAAGAGAAGGACAATAGAAAGAGTTAATTACAAATTTAACGCCACTGAGGCAGCAATAACTTTGGAGTAAACCTGCTTTCAAGAGGGTCTACTACCAAATGTATATGATATTGAATATATTAAGGAGCAGAACTTAGTCTGTACACCTCAAAAAGTACTAGGTAGTTATGTTCAAACTGTCTTAACAAGCAGACGTATTGGGAAGACCTGATTACTTTAATATATTTAAATATTAGAATAAGAAATAGTAATGCAATATATTTTGTATTTTTTATTAAATTTTATTTTAAATGCAGACTGAAGCTGGGATATTTCATATATTTTTATTTTTGTATAACATTTATGCAATACGGCTGTTTTTAATTAAAAGGTTGATGTGCAATC